>NC_051240.1:3466993-3479493 GCF_015220715.1 Pygocentrus nattereri
CACTGTTACATATTTACAGTTGCATATTCACTGCACTGCATTTGAGTTTCACATATAAAATCTTTCACATCAGAGCTCATGGGTACTTGTGGTGAAACTCGCATAGCCAGGATTGTAGTTCTGGACATTGGAAGGGAAAAAAAAATGCAACCTAATGATTTCACAGCAATTACTGATAATTATCCATAAATTGCTAATTACTAAAAGAACGCTAACAGAATGGAGGGCCGCTAAAACTGTGAAAATGGACATGAAAACTGTTTGAGTGATATTTGGCATTTCATGCTATTCCAATGATTTACTGACCACTAACACCATAACCAGCCTTACAGCGGCTTAGAGAACGCATTTCTTTTGCAGCCTTGCGGCTCAAACCAGCAGCCTTGCACTAGAAATGCACGTTTCTCTGCCGCTGTAAGGCTGGTTTGAGTTCAATGTGTAAAGCAGCTCTGTTTGCAATGAATTTGGCCCTTTAATGGTGAAAAAAAGAGAAAATCATCTTCTGCACTGCTGCAGTCAGCTCACTGGAATGTGTGGAGAGCGTAAAACGGCAGTGCTGGGTAAACAGGTTTGATTTAGCATGTCTCTGCTAGGTCATTCCAGAACGTTCCTCTTCCTGGCCGTCACCAGAGGAGCATTAAGCAACATGAAGCTCTGGATGGAACAACACAAATCTGTCTAATATTTACGGCCTTGCTCAGCCAGACCGCTGCTAATCCTGGAAACATATTTCAGTTCATTTTTATTGAACACGTTCATCAAGCTATTTGTAGTTAAACTCATCAACTCCATCTCAAAACGTCCAAATGAAAACCATTTTTCTCTGTGGTATCTAGGCAGATACAGCTGAGCGAGCTCTCCCATTGGTTAGGACTTCAGGAGTTGGTCTGAAGGCCTTACACGTTTGATTACCTACCAACATAATTGTTACTTCCTAATCACACTTCGGAAGTAATTTAGTAAGAAAAGATGGTCCCGCTACTCTTTCTGGAAGTTCTACATACATCACTAACTGTGAGTTTGAGCTGTAGTCTAAACGTTTACGGTTAGTTGTTAGGAATGTACAACAGCAGCAGCAGCTCTAGGCCAGAACTCTTTACTGAGTCACCCTAACACTGATGAATACAGGCTCAGATACATGACAATGAATCGTCATGACAATGAATCGTCATGAATCTTCATGATAATGAATCTTCAGACTAAACTCATAGAATGACTTATAAGCCTTAAACGTCCATGTTTATTCTAGAACAGACCAAAATGTGCATCAGTATTTGCATTAAACTGATAGTGGGAATAAACTCATATCAGCATGATTTTACTATAATATCAGCAAATAAAGGGAAATTACATAATAAAGTTGATAGAAAAATGTCACATTTAAGTGTGCTCTGTGTAGAGGTTGTGTCACCTGTGACTGACAACTCGCAGGTGTTGAACGCGAGTTGGGGAAGGGATGCGTTAACCGTGTCTCGGGAGTGGGGTGGAGGGGTGGGGGGGTGAGTTAACCATGTTTCAGAGGGTGTTAGCTGTAACTCAGTGGTGATGTGTTAAGTGTCTCGGGAGGGTGGGGTTGGGCGGGGGCACTAACTGTAACCTGGGGGGGTTGGTACCTGTGACTTGAGGGGTGCCTTACTTGTGTCTTGGGGGTCCCTTTTGTGGGGTGAGGGGCTGGTGGCAGTGTGTTACTTGTGATTTGGTTGTTCGTGCGCTGCCCGTGAATTAGGTGTGCGTTACCTGTATTGGGCATGGGATACACGTGAATTGGCTGTGCACTACATGTATTGGGGGTGCAGTACCCGTGAATCAGGTGTGCGCTACCTGTGAATCAGGTGTGCATTACCTGTGTTCTCAGGCATGGAGGCCTGGTCTGTATTTCTCTCCTTCTTGAACACAATGTTCCCAAACTGCAACACAGCTGATACCACTTTCAGCATCGCTGCAGACACAGACACATTCGTTTATTATCTCTGTAAAATCTGTACATACATAGTAGATATAAAGAACAAGGAGAAAGGTAACAATTATTAAGGTTTTAATGGAGAAGATATACAGAATGCAGAAATTATTCAGTTCAAGTACAATTCACCAGGAACAGGTGGAGCTAAACTGCTCCATGCTCAACAGGCAGACAGATGCACATGCAAAGATTTGAGTGACATTACAAAGACAACAGATTAAAATCATCAGTTTATACAGACCAGAGACTGAAACACTAAACCAAACTCCACGATACAGGACCTTAAAGCCAGACTAACTTCTCCATCACTCATCTCTAACTGTATGACTGAACAGTTCAGGAATGCATGTGTACACACACACACACACACACACACACACACACACACACACACACACACACACTTACACAAAATCTCATCATGCGAAAAGCTCATGATGTGCATGGCTTCCATAGTCTCCTGGAAGTTGTCCTTGTCCTGTTGGCCGGGAATAGGAATGTTGCCGTTGGAGAGGAAACGGTAGTTATTGAAGCCCTCCAGGAGGAGATCGGCTGCCAAAGAGAAAAAAAAGACATTAATCATCTAAGCTTGCACTTCTCCTGACTTCCGTCAGCCACGATAAACTTTAAAGACAAGCATTCAGAGTCAGGAGATGCAGAAAACTCCGACTCCAGTCCAGCTGAAATGTTCAGCCTTAAAATGCCCAGTAATTAGAGCTGAAGACCCGGACTGCAAGAATGAAGAGATGCTGATTCAGCTGCATAAACTCTGGAACGTTAGAAATAATTGTAATGGATTACAGCAGGATTCAATAGTATTCAAGGATTCAAGTAATTTTCAAAAAGGCTCTTAAAAACCCTGGTGTGTTTTTGTCCATCATCCATTATTATGCAAATAATTAAATCATCAATGCAGCCTAAACGCAACATTTATTTCTGTTAGCATCCTACAGCAAAGCACTGCATCACCGGTTCAACAGAATTCATCGTTTTGCCCACAAAAATCCACTTCATACATCAGGAGGCTTTGCCTAGTCTTTAAATTTGAAAACCTCATTTTGTAGTGACTCTAATCCAGGCACATTTTGTACTGAAATTTATTGAATATGAAATCTGAGATCATGTCTGTGTAGCATGTAATGAACAATGTCATGTGGTATTTCTGGGGCACAAAGGCACACAGTCATGTCGGAATCATTTGCAGTTAAAAAAAAAAAAAAAAAAAAGTAAAAAAACAAACGTTAAAAAAAAAACAAAAAAACCCTAATAAATCCTTTATTTTGAGGCAGTTAGGGGGAAAAAAACCACCAGCAGTGGGACAGTGTTTTTTTTTTTTTTTTAATAAATAAATATTTTTATTTCAGGTTATAAAAAGTTCAGCCTCAAAAAAAAAAAAAAAAAAAAAAAAAAAAAAAAAAAAAAAAAAGTGGTAAAAGTTGCCAATGTCAAATGCTAACAGCCAGCTGTTAACAGCTGTCAGTACCTTGGCAATGCTCTGACATGTCATTGCGAGTCTCAAACACAGCTTGTTTGCAGGTACCTCCGTCACAACGCTCTCTTCTAAGGTGCCGAGTTCTGAGACAGCTCAGGCAGACAACGGTTTCAGGTTCAGACGGCCAACGATGCGTTAAATCCTCCTCTAAAGGATCTTCACAGATTTGATTGGCTCTGAGGTCAGAGGTTCACCACTTTAGAGACTCTCTGCTCTGCAATCCTTTAACATCAGCTGAGGACCGAGCGGCTTCTCAGCTCTGGAAGGGTGTAGACCGTGCGAGTCTACAATGGAGCATATAAAGGAGATGAAACTCACAGCGCAGATGTTCTCCCGCTCCAGCCAGCAGCTGGTAGAAGATGTGGAAGGTTCTCTCGTCTTTGGCCTGCCGGATCGCTCTGGACTTCTCTAGCAGATCTGATCAAAACAGCTTCAGGATCAAACTGACATTTTAACCTACAGAGAACATCATCACCATCATTCTCCTCTTCTGCCAAGTGAATTACAGAGGTATGTAAATTATCAGATGGTAAACAAACAAAAGGATAACTACATGGATGGATAGACAAAAATTGATGGATGGATAGATAAATAGAAACCTGATAGAAAAGTAAACTGAAGGATGGAAGTACATAATTAAACATACTGTGGATAAATAGGTGGACAGAAACGTTTGGGTGAAAAAACGAATGGCGGTTTATGTGAACAGATACATGGATAATGGATGGATGGACAGACAGACAGACAATATACACAGACATAAATGGATGGAGGGAGGGATCTAGGGTATACAGATGGGTGATAGACACAAATGGATAAACAGATGAATGAATAAATAAAGGAACAGTGGGAGACAGACAAATGGATTCAATGAGTAAATAAAAAATAAACTGATAAATGACTGTTTACTGGGACAGAAGAAGTTGTTTGAGAATTAAATTGGGTATTTTTGTTCTCAGGAGCTTCAGCTCTTTTTTTCCCTGCTTCTAAAACAGCACATGATCAGATACCATAAGAGTGACAGAGTTTACTGAAAGGATACAGGTCTCGATGTTGGCCCCCACAATGTAACCCGTGACATCAAAGTTGATGCGGATGAACTTGCCCTGAGCGAAGAGACGGAGACAGAAGTTCAGGCTGAAGCTCAATCATGATGACCATCGTCACCACCGACATCATTACAACAGAAAAATACAAGCACATGAGATGAATGTAATTCAGTCTCATCTCTGTCATGAGTTCAAACCACAGCCGAATATTTTAATCAGATTCAGACTCCACAGTGAGCTTAACGCTATAAGCAAGCTCACGTCATTGTGGTGCACATGATCATCTACAGGGAGACCCAGATAACCTTAAACAGGAGAACCAGCAAAAGATGAAGCAGAACGTAAAGCAGAAGAAGCAGGAAGTTCTGTAAAAGAAATATGGCAGAAGAAGCAGAATGTAAAGCAGAAGCAGGACATAAAGGAGCAGATGATGGAGAAGCAGCAGCAGCAGCAGCAAAAGATACAGAAGCAAGGTGAAGCAGAAGGAGCAGAAAACGAAGCAGAATGAGGGAGAAGACAGAGAAGCAGAAGGGGCAGAAGATGGAGGATCAGAAAGAACAGAAGATGGAGAAGTAGAACGAGGGAGAAGATGGAGGATCAGAAAGGGCAGAAGATGAAGTAGAATGAGGGAGAAGACAAAAGCAGAAGGGGCAGAAGATGGAGAAGCACAAAGATCAGAAGATGGAGGATCAGAAGGAGCAGAAGATGGAGAAGTAGAATGAGGGACAAGATAGAAGCAGAAGGGGCAGAAGATGGAGAAGCACAAAGAACAGAAGATGGAGAAGTAGAACGAGGGAGAAGATAGAGAAGCAGAAGGGGCAGAAGATGGAGAAGCACAAAGAACAGAAGATGGAGGATCAGAAGGGGCAGAAGATGGAGAAGTAGAACGAGGGAGAAGATAGAGAAGCAGAAGGGCAGAAGATGGAGGATCAGAAGGAGCAGAAGATGGAGGATCAGAAGGAGCAGAAGATGGAGGATCAGAAGGAGCAGAAGATGGACAGAAGACTGAGCCCAGTCAAAGCTGCTGTTTTCAGCTGACTATTAAACACAGATGCACTGAGGCTACTGTGGATATTAAAATATTTAAGAAAGCATTTTAGACAGAACTGAAGAAATGGGCTCAAGACTAGCATCACAAACTCAAACAACTTACGAAGCGAGACGAGTTGTCGTTCTTCACCGTCTTGGCGTTTCCGAAGGACTCCAAAATGGGGTTAGCCTGCAGCAGCTGCCTCTCCAGCTCCCCCTGGTGGAAGAACAGTAATAGGTTAAAGGGATCGGCTCAGTCGGTCACTGGTGTTAATCTGCAGTTTCTGATGTGTTTATTCTGTCTGTTCACGTCAAGAAAAAAAAAAAACCACAATGCCCAGTTTATTCAGAGAAATCTGGACCCTATTTTAAAACTCATTGAGATGTTGTGGGGCTGCACTGTAGAAAAGCTGGAAAATGCAACCACTGTGGAGTGTGGACCCCCACACGAACACAGAGAGCTCATACCACCCCGTTCACACACTACACTGACTGCCTGGATCTTTGAGAGATTTTAAAGCTCTGCTGCTGGTTTTTAAAGCTCTGAAGGACCTTAAAGCTCCTGTATTCTGTCCGTTTATGATCTTAGATCTACAGATACTGCAGTAACATGGAGAGACTCCGTTATTCTGCCTCTAAACTGTGGAGCTCAGTTCACCTTTTATTAGACAGTCAAGCTCAAAGCTCGCTTTTAATAAACATCTGAAAATGCAGCTCCTTGTTAAACCTCTGTGTCTTTTTAGTGTTTATCCTTTTAATCTGATCTGTTTATTGTGTGATTTTAAATTAATACTCACAGCTGAGCTGTTGAGCATCAGCTGTAAGGTACTGTGAAGTACTTTAAGCTGCTAACGGCAAGAAAAGTACTCTAAAATGAAATATTATTAATACTATTTTTATTAAGATCACGAGAGGAAAGAAGTGCTCTTAATAATAATTATTATTTAGTAGTAGTAGCAGCAGCAGTAGCAGTAGTAATAGTAGCAGTAGCAATAGTAGCAGTAGTAGTAGTAGCAGCAGTAGTAACAGTAGTAGTAGCAATAGTAGCAGCAGTAGCAGTAGTAGCAGTAGTAATAGTAGCAGTAGCAATAGTAGCAGCAGTAGTAACAGTAGTAGTAGCAATAGTAGCAGCAGTAGTAACAGTAGTAGTAGCAGTAGTAGTATAGTAGTAGTAATAGTAGCAGTAGCAATAGTAGCAGTAGCAATAGTAGCAGCAGTAGTAGCAGTAGTAATAGTAGCAGTAGCAATAGTAGCAGTAGCAATAGTAGCAGTAGCAATAGTAGCAGTAGCAATAGTAGCAGTAGCAAATGTAGCAGCAGTAGTAACAGTAGTAGTAACAGTAGTAGTAGCAGTAGTAGTATAGTAGTAGCAGTAGCAATAGTAGCAGTAGTAGCAGTAGTAGCAGCAGTAGTAACTAGTAGTAGCAGTAGTAGTATAGTAGTAGTAATAGTAGTAGTAATAGTAGTAGCAGCAGTAATAGCAGCAGTAATAGCAGCAGTAATAGCAGCAGTAATAGCAGTAGTAATAGCAGTAGTAATAGCAGTAGTAATAGCAGCAGTAATAGCAGTAGTAATAGCAGTAGTAATAGCAGCAGTAATAGTAGTAGTAGTAGTAGTAATAATAGTAGTAGCAATAGTAGCAGCAGTAGCAATAGTAGCAGTAGCAATAGTAGCAGTAGCAATAGTAGCAGCAGTAGTAACAGTAGTAGTAGCAATAGTAGCAGCAGTAGTAACAGTAGTAGTATAGTAGTAGTAATAGTAGCAGTAGCAATAGTAGCAGCAGTAGTAGCAGTAGTAGTAGCAGTAGTAGTAGCAGTAGTAGTAGCAGCAATAGCAGTAGTAGCAGTAGTAATAGTAGCAGTAGTAATAGTAGCAGTAGCAATAGTAGCAGTAGCAATAGTAGCAGTAGCAAAAGTAGCAGCAGTAGTAACAGTAGTAGTAACAGTAGTAGTAGCAGTAGTAGTATAGTAGTAGCAATAGTAGCAGTAGCAATAGTAGCAGTAGCAATAGTAGCAGTAGCAATAGTAGCAGTAGTAGCAGCAGTAGTAACTAGTAGTAGCAGTAGTAGTATAGTAGTAGTAATAGTAGTAGTAATAGTAGTAGCAGCAGTAATAGCAGCAGTAATAGCAGCAGTAATAGTAGTAATAATAGTAGTAGTAATAGTAGTAATAGTAGTAGTAGTAGTAATAGTAGTAGCAGCAGTAGTAGTAATAATACAGGGTGATTCAAATGGATTAATCTGATTTCTAAGCACCATATTTTTACAACTGTGAGGCACCTAGTAACCAATCACATACCACTTTGAGGGGGGGGCATAGACTTCCTGACCGTCTGAAGACCGCTCCCTTCAGAGAACCACCTCGCCGGCAGTGATCCTCCAACAGCTCTGAGCATTTATCGCTGATTATTCCACAACACTGGACGAACTCGTTGAAAGAGCACGAGCGCGGTGACGCCCGACATGCTCAGTGGAGTAGGGGATGAATCTGACTACAGTGTTGTTGTCCACACAGCTGGAGGAGGTCAAACCGAGCACTGGTAGAATTTAGAATACACTGCACTGCTCTGTAGTGATTTACATTACATACCAATCAGGTTCATCTTTCTGAATCACCTTGTAATAGAATTATTATCCTTATTTATTCTTATTGTACATTTGATTTTCACTTTTTTAATCCATGACTGGCTCAGCTACACTGGAAATGAGGGTCTCCCTTAAATCTACTCCGACTTTAAATAAGGGTTGATTAATATTACTGTACTACATAATACACCAGACCACAAACAGGAGCCACGTTCTGACATTTATGTTTAAGAAGGCCTTCGGGACAAGTGTTTAGGATAAACAGAAAAAAGTTTAATCATCTGTTTTCAACTCCGCTAACGCTATTAGCCTAGCCACATCATATGTCCTTATACTGCCGTGAAACTTCCAGGTGGAAAATAGTGAAGCTGTGAAGAGTCAGTCAAGTTTTCCGTTTCCATTCCAGTACAGTGTAAAATGAGTTTGAACGATGTTTAGTGTTTTTTTTGCCCTTTTTGGCAGCAGCAAGTCAAAATTTGGACTTTGTACCTCCAAGTAATGAAGGACTCAACATCTGATGTACAGCATAAAATAAAATAAGTCATACGAGACAGCAGTGCGTCCTGCTATGATGTGTGGTTTGGAGACTGTGGCTCTGTCTAAAAGACAGGAGGCTGAGCTGGAGGTGGCGGAGATGAAGATGCTGAGATCTTCGTTGGGAGTGACAAGGCTGGACAAGATTAGAAATGAGCAGATCAGAGGGACAGTGAAGGTGGAGCAGTTTGGAGATAAAGCCAGAGAGGCCAGGTTGAGATGGTTTGGACATGTGTTGAGGAGGAATAGTGGATATATTGGGCAAAGAATGTTGGAGATGGAGCTGCCAGGTAGAAGGAGAAGAGGAAGACCTCAGAGAAGGTTTATGCATGTAGTGAAGGTGGACATGGAGATGGTTGGTGTGAAAGTAGAGGAGGCAGTAGATAGGGCAAGATGGAGGCAGATGATCCGCTGTGGCGACCCCTAAAGGGAGCAGCCGAAAGAAGAAGAAGCAGAAGAAGCAGCAGAAGAAGCAGCAGAAGCAGAAGAAGCAGAAGAAGCAGAAGCAGAAGAAGCAGAAGCAGAAGAAGCAGAAGAAGAAGAAGAAGAAGAAGAAGCAGAAGAAGCAGAAGAAGAAGAAGCAGAAGAAGAAGAAGCAGAAGAAGAAGAAGCAGAAGAAGCAGAAGCAGAAGAAGCAGAAGCAGAAGAAGCAGAAGCAGAAGAAGAAGCAGAAGCAGAAGAAGAAGAAGCAGAAGAAGAAGAAGCAGAAGAAGAAGCAGAAGAAGAAGAAGCAGAAGAAGAAGAAGAAGCAGAAGAAGAAGAAGAAGCAGAAGAAGAAGAAGCAGAAGAAGCAGAAGAAGCAGAAGAAGCAGAAGAAGCAGAAGAAGCAGAAGAAGAAGAAGAAGCAGAAGAAGAAGAAGAAGCAGAAGAAGAAGAAGAAGAAGCAGAAGAAGAAGAAGAAGCAGAAGAAGCAGAAGAAGAAGAAGAAGAAGCAGAATCAGAAGAAGCAGAAGCAGAAGAAGAAGAAGAAGCAGAATCAGAAGAAGCAGAAGCAGAAGAAGAAGCAGAAGAAGCAGAAGAAGAAGCAGAAGAAGAAGATACGATGAGCTATTAAGTGAATTTTGTGATAAGACACCAGGACGGGATTTTAAAAACATTGGGCCTCGTTCTCGAACTTCTTGTAATAAGAAATTTCTTCCTAAAACCCAGTTTAGATGAAGATTCTGCCATTCAACCATGCTTTCCTTTCTGGGATTTGTTCTTGGCTAAGAACAGAATCTACACACAGAAAGGTGAGAACAGTTCTGCACTTTAACAACATCTCATGAATCTGATGTAGACTTTTCTTGGGGCCTCTCTCAAGAACACACTTAAGACCAAATATTAGGGAATGAGGCCCAGTGGCAGGAATGAGCTTCCATAGCTTAGTCACACTTTCCTTAAGCGTTTTTAAAAGACGTAAAGCAGCTGCTGTACACACGCCATCCAAAACAGCTGGAGTTTTCATCTTCACAGGTTTCCCAAAGCGGCCCAACAACATCTTAACTACATCTAAACATCTAACATCTAAACCAGGCCTGAATTTCTCTGAACTGTGGGTCTACTTTTCCGGTTGTATGGATCAGTTGTGCTCCTTTAAGAGAACAAACATCAAAAACACATGAGTGATTCTTTCTTTTAGACTAACAGTGTGAAACCAAGAGACAACCCAAATGGTTTTGAGAAGCGTATAAAGAAAGCTGTGTGAATAAGTGTAAAATGGCGCGACGGTCCCCGAGTGGACATTTCCTGGTCTATTCAAACCAAACCTGCAGTTTTATGAAAAACAGCAGCAGGTTCCACAGCTACCGACCAATGAAAAAGCTGCATGCAGGAACCTGGACAGGACTGTGGGCCTAAGGCAGCACAAGAACCAGTATTATTGAGTGAGGAGGAAAAAAGAATTTTTCAAGAACCAAGTGAGTCACCCTGTAAAGCCTGAAATAATCTTTTAAAAAAGTCAGAGGCGAGTTTCACACCACGTCCTTTTGCAGAACCTTTACGTATTAACACTACAAACAGACTCAAAAAGAGTCGTTTAGGCCTCAAATGATCTCAATCAACATTATACTGATGATGATTATGCTGATGTCAATAGTAGATTATTCATTCACATCCTCAGAAGACGCGTCCTTCACCAAGTTTGGCTTAAAAAAAACTCTGTCAGATTCATCCACTTGTGTGGGTCCGACAAAGTTAGTGCTCAATATGTGCAATTACATATTTCCACCAGAGAGGTCTCCAAATCCACGAATCCTACACTGTGGGGCTTTAAAATCAACCACTCCACACTGAGGCATATTTAATACTTAGGAGATTTCAGTTCATTAGAAAAAAAACAACTGACAGATACTTGGGGTAAATCAGACAAATTGGATTCTTTCATTGAAATTTTTCTATTTAATTTCCTTTTCCATTTAATTTGCTTTAATTGTCCTTCCCCAGGCTCAGCCTGGCTGCTCTTTCACAGCTACTGTTATAAGGCTGGACAAGATCTCCAGAATGCTGGTAAAAATCCCTTTAAACCTAATGAGAAACTGTAGAACAGACTCGGTTTATATCACAATACCTACATTTAGAGTCGGTTATTCATTCAGTCTAATGAGAAACTGTAGAACAGACTCGGTTTATATCACAATACCTACATTTAGAGTCGGTTATTCATTCAGTCTAATGAGAAACTGTAGAACAGACTCGGTTTATATCACAATACCTACATTTAGAGTCAGTTATTCATTCAGTCTAATGAGAAACTGTAGAACAGACTCAGTTTATATCACAATACCTACATTTAGAGTCGGTTATTCATTCAGTCTAATGAGAAACTGTAGAACAGACTCGGTTTATATCACAATACCTACATTTAGAGCCAGTTATTCATTCAGCCTAATGAGAAACTGTAGAACAGACTCGGTTTATATCACAATACCTACATTTAGAGTCGGTTATTCATTCAGTCTAATGAGAAACTGGACCAAAGCGTTGCTGCAAACATCACTGAAATGTGAGCTTTTGCACAGAACTCTTCAATGCTACGCCTTCATCTGCATTTCAGTGAAACCCTCCCAGTCTAACTGACCCTCAGAAGAGCAGATGATCCAGATAGAGTAAAAATAAACTGTCCTACAAACCCAGTTAAAGCCTTAAACTACAGGATTTACAGGATCACATCTACAGTGAGTGGATGCACACTTAACACTTAAGAGACTACAGTCTTACTGGGGGGTGGGTTTCCTCCAATAGTCGACTACGGAGGAGTTCAAACTTCTGAACAGTCGCAAAATGAATCCAAAGTTATGATTCTTATTAATTAATGTTTTAAAGGTGCAGTGTTTAAGATTGGGGGGGGGGGGGGGGGGGGCTAATAGCAGAAATGCAACTTAGTAAACAAAACCATTAGTGTATAAATCACCTATAACTACGAATCTGCGTTCTTCACTTAGAAAGAGCCCTTCACATCTACAAAGGGAGCGGCTCCTCTTCAACAGAGGCCTCCATGCTCAGTCCGATTCAGTGTGATCCAAGTTGAGTCAAAGCAATCTGCAGAACCCAGTCAGACAGTTTGAGATGCCCAGTCTGTTTATGATCCATTAGGACTTTAGATGTCGTGTACAGAACCCACGGCTCTAGTTTCCGTCTCTCTTGCTTCAATGACGGTGTGAACTCAAGCTGCACGACTCTGATCACCAACAGTGACAAAACCCTCTGATCAGCAGATCAGATGCACCCAAGAGTCGTCTGATCGCGAGCGAGTGAGTGAAGAGGAGCAGCAGACGTTTGTGTGATCACGCCGCTCCGGCTCCACTCCGGGTTTTCTGTTTTTCGCTTCTCGCTCACATGTCGGAGAAACCGCTCCGCGTGATCCAATTAAGAA
>NC_051240.1:3486993-3571993 GCF_015220715.1 Pygocentrus nattereri
CATTAAAACAAGGAGAGGGAACTAATTAAAAATATAATGCTAAAATTATGTAGTGTAAAATTAGTGTGTAATAATTTACAATTATTTATATTAAAATTATTATTATCCAAACTAATTTTGGGGTCAATATAAAGTCATCACTTAATTTTTTTTATAACAAGTTATTTATTTTATTACCATTATCTTTGCTATTATTGCTATTATTATTCCCACTTATTAAAGAAGAGATTTCTGGTGGGTCATCATAAAAATACCCGCCTTTTTTTTCATCTATATTTCACTACTGACCGAAGTTGTTCTTCCATTCCTATTCGTACATCATTACTGTCCAAAGACAAACGTGCATCCCGAGTAAGTTTACAGACGTTTTTTGTTAGAAAAGTCCGTCTGAATCCACCTCAAACGGATGAAACCGAGGCAGAATTTTAGACATTAAAATTAATTTTTACATTCTGAAAAGACGAATGTTGAATCGAACAAAAAGACGGAAGTTGATCAAATTCTGGTTTTATTTGATGCAGTGAGTCGCAGACTAACTGTATTCAGCTCAGAGATTTACACCCCCTGTAAACAGTGAGAGGCGTGAGCGGCCGGACCGGCTGGGTTCAGCGCTGAGCGGCGGGTTAGTGCTGCATGCGAGCTTTAGAGGAGAAGCGTAGAGGAACTTGCCTGGAGCTTCACTGCTTTAGGAGATTCTGGCTGTTCGTATGTAATAAACAAATGCAGACTGTTAGAATGGAGCTCAATCCCAGTCCAGGACCCCCAACAACACACGATCCTCCTCCACACGCAGACCCTCTCTGTGCTACCACATGAAACTTTTAAAGGAGTTTAGAGTTCAGAAGTTTCAGCAAGGAACGAACGCGGCTTTTCGAATAAGCAGATATCCAAACTTCTGTTTACTGGAAGTAATTTGCTTTTTCAGAGTTTTCAGATTACCCCAGTCGCGCCCCCCCCTACATGTAATGTAGCCAACCACCGATACAAGCTTAACACGCGTTGTGAGGCAAAAGCAGTTGTTTGCGTTTTCATGTAATATAAACATCTGTATTGTCTGATTATTACTCATATAAACTTTACGCAGATGCCATAAAGAAATCAAGGTTAAAACGGACGAGCCAGGAGCTCTAGAGCTAAACGCAGAGGGAACCTGTGGATTCACTACATTAAGCTAATTGAGGGACTTCAAATCAACCCGTCAAAGATTTGTTGATTTGTTTATTAGCCTAAATTGTGTATTACAGCATAAATATTTTACTGTGTGTGAATAGAAATGGCACACGCATAAAGTGCACGTTCACGCTTCGCACGCGCGTTACCACCGTGCAATGTGCACAGCCAGTGTGCAAGGCTACACTGATTAATACGGGATCATATCGTACGCAACGCATCTGGTGTAAAATGGGTTTACACCTCACTGAATTCATTCATCTATGCGGATAAAGAAGCTAAAGAAGCTTACAGCCCACCAACGAGCAGAATGCACATTACTCAGCTCCTGTATCTAAACAAGTAGCACGGTGCTCACTGTGAGGCTAATGGAGCTTAACATTATCAGCTCTGCTCAAGATTACCTAAAACCTCAAGCTTGGGGAACAAAGCAGATCCTGCAGCATGTAGAATCATCGAGAACAGGGAAACGATGATTTTATTTACAACTGAAATTCAAAATGCACAACGTTTCAGGTCTTTAAACGCAGCCTTGGACGTAGTAGTGGGACGAAATTTAAGGTGCCGTCCCAGCTTTACCACAGCCTGAGGGAAGGTCAGGCTTCCAGCAATAAAGCAGCAGCAAACTGGCCCCTCAACAGGACAGTGGGTGGAAACCGAAAGACAAATTTATATACTAGAAAAATTGACTTGGCAAATACGTTTCTCATTCGAAGTCGGTAACAAGTGGTGAAAACGGACGACATACGACACCACAGGGAATAAACGCAAGGATGCTGTATCTTTAAACGATCACTGATAAGAGTTTTATAACTACAGACCTTTCGATCCTTTGTTTGCTTCTGTTCCCCTTCTTTCTTTTTGGTGTTGGTCATTGTATACATTTTACATCCATGTCTACTTGTGTTAAAAACTAAAAGTGTAATTAATTAATTAATTAATTAATTAATTAATTAATAAACAAACAAACAAACAAACAAACCTTGTTTAAACCAAGCTTGTAAGTACGCCAGCATGCAGCGAGCACTGAGCTAAATGACGGGCCATAAGCTTCTATTACTTGTTGGCTACATCGTCGTGTATCAAACTTCAGTCACCAAACACGTCTTGGCTGATTAGGTAAAGGAGTAAAAGAGTGAATCTGATATTTAAACTGCTGCTTTAAGTAAAAGAACACTTAAGACGAGTGTGCATATCTGCTCATTTGAATAACCACACCCACCAGCAGCTGAAAAAACAGAACCAGTCAGTGCTGGTGTCCTGGACCAGGAGCAGGGATCGCTGTATTAATACAAAAGGCTGAATTCACAAAGCAGCGCTGGATACTAAGGGCCGCTTCGGGGTCAGTCCTGCGTTCCAGCGGCAGTCAGAGTGACCGGCGCGGGCAGGAGGACTCCTGATCCGAGGATGCTTTGTGAATAAGCCGTGGGGCTTTACTTAAACACAGCGGAAGCTGCAGCTCAGGGTTAATGAGGCACTGAGAGCATCAACAGCAGCACAGGAACCTCCAATAACACACAGACATTCACAGACAGTAGGAAACCACTTCAAGAGGAAATCTGTACCTTCAGTGGCTGAAAATTAGGAGCATTTAAGACACAATTAGAAGAAAAGTAACATGTTTACTTAATCAGATTTAACTAAGGGTGTAACGATTTCAATACAGCAAAAATGTGTGTTAATGTAAAATTGACCCACCGTCAGGTGCCTAAACTGGGTGTCTGGGTGCAGCCTACCAGAGTAAAGGGGGCAGAGAGGGGCAGGGCTTGTGCTATGGCCACACCCACACTCAAACCACCAGACTTATTTAATTCAGGGCACTTAGCCCTTTATCCCGCTGTTCATTTCTGGTCACTCGTTCTCATAGACAGGGGGTTAATTCTGTTGTGGCTACTCCAGATAAGCTCTGAATGAATCATACTGCAGGTGGTATTAAACAGACCAGCTCGTCAGCGATGCTGACAGACGTTACTACTTCACTGCTTTATCGGATTTCCGTCCAGCGATGTGACGTAAACATCAGCATGTCCCTCAGGCCGCTGTTAAAGATTACAGTGATAGTTCAGCCCAAAAACACTCTACCAGCCAAAACTGTGTGACGAGTTTATGAGTTTATTAAAAAAAACGCAGCGAACGATTTAAGCCGTTTTTAATAACCGGCAAACCATCTAAAACTACTAAAATGCTCAATAGTGCTGCGAACTAGGAGAGAGGAACAACCAGGGCAGTGAAGAGGAGCAGCTGGAGCTGAAGGGGCAGAAAGGAGAACCTGAAACCTGCTCTGGTGTCTGGATCTGTAGGCTAATCGTCGAACTTAACCTTAGTATAGCGAGCAGCTACAGACCCAGACAGAGCCACACACTGACTACCCGCTGCTCTGCTCAAGTACAGATGATAAAAACTAAAGTCTGAGTGACCGACGGAGCCGAAATCAGACCTGTTCTGCTGCGTCTGGCACCGTAGCGTTTTAGCCACACAACACAGCGCAAGCTCGACTAAAACGAGGCCCGATCAGAGGATCTGAGAGCCAAGTGACTGGTGTTGGAGTGACAGCTGAAGTTCGGGCCTGCAGACTTTCAGCTAAGCTCCTCATCACTTCATTAGCAGGCCAAACGTGGCACACAGCACAGGCTTGGTTCTAGCTAACTGAAGCTAAACGACCCCCGTAGGGGACACCTGACGGTCCGGAGTGGAGTGACTGGGCGTTGGAGTGAACGCTGCAACGATGTTCTGTGGTGTTCTGTGGTGAGCGGAGCTCTTATCCGCTGCTGAGTCGCCATCACGTTTAGTTTTTATTAGTTTTAGTTTTTCTGGCTCTGATTTTCCATCAGCACCACCTATCAGCGAGCTTTCATGCCACCTGTCAGTGACGCCTCCGATACAAACAGGAGGACCGTGTACTAAAGCTGTTCAGACGTGCAACAGAAACTTAAACCTTATTTTTCAAAGCTGAGGTCCACCCCATTACCGCTACACTGACCCAGCCTGGACAGGAAGGCAGTCCTGCTAGGATATACCTCATATTCTGCTGGCCGCTCAGTTCAGCATGTTTGGTGAGACATTATTGGAGGGCGAGGGGTATGAATAATGAATAATGACCTCCAACGATGCAGCCGGAAAACCCGACCAACTGGTGGATAAACAAACTGAGGCGACAAACTTGGCCAGCTGCTAATTCAACACTCGCCGATGCGCTATAATCAAATCCTTTTCAATTTCAACTGGAATCAATAACCAGGCGCTCCAGCGTTACTCAGCACTCACACTACAGACAGCACAGACGCTGAAGCCTGTGGTGAAATCTGCTGCGGTGAGCAAACTGGCCGGTTTATCTGAGAACACTGTCTGTAAATGTTTTACAGCAGCTTCCTACAATCTCCGGCTACACTCGCCTTTGGAAAAACAAAAACACAAATAAATAAACAAACAAATAAATAAACACCACCCGTGGACGTATGAATCATCCAAACATTCATTTTTTTAGTTTATTTTTTTTTAAACTGAACCAAGAGAAGGTATAGAAGTGAACAGGGGTGTGAGGCTCTCTCATGATATGGATTTCACTGCACTGATAATACGGCACCTGATAGAGTCATTAAAACTAGTCACTAAACATGCTGATCTTGCAATGAACCCAAATATGTTTATATTTATTGGTGTTACTGTTGTATTATTACGAATTACAGCGGAGTGGTACGGCAAAAACAACGACTGGCTGGATCAGATATACATAAACACCATCATAAACTACCGTAAGTTCTATAACTACCATAATTTCACACACTGCACTAAATCTAATTACAGGACTAATCATATTCTCTCTGTAATTAAATATGCAGCTGGGAGGTGGTTTTGAATTACTGTAGTATCAATAATATGATCAGGAAAGCATAGAGGCGTAATTTACCATGACGATACCGTCAGACTGCCCAGCTCCATTATAAATAGCTCTGGTCATATTTAATGCATGTCCTGATATAAATTAACTAATTAACCAATGAAACTATAGAAGTTCTATAGGTCATTTTGCAAAAACCCACAGGCTGACAGTGATTTCCAAAAGTCACCTTGTGTGTTTTGTGTATTTCTTGGTCTTGCTTTGTGTTTAACTCTCCTTCGCACCATTATAAACTTTCATGATATAAGACAGACCGTATGTATCGTATCGTTACACCCTCAGGATAAATCATTATGGTCTGGACAGTGGAAAATATGGGGATATAAACTTCAGCCCACTCCGGTAATCTGACCGTCCAGTAGTTTGTACATGCTGTTTAAGCCTGAGTGATGTTTAGACTCATAGCATCAACCACATCTTCCTCAAATCAGCCCATGCTAGTCCTTCTCTGACCCTGCAAGAGCGAGGAGAGGAGAGGGGAGGAGAGGAGAGGGAGGAGAGAAACTCACTGGAATGTTGTGATCCTTCCTTCCTTTGTGAGAGGAAGCGACGTGCGCCAGGTACTGGATCACTTTTTTGGTGTTTTCCGTTTTTCCAGCTCCGGATTCACCTCTGCAGACAGAGGAATTAAACATCCCGACCCCAAGATCACAATTAAGACACAAACAGGCTGCAACAAAATGCCGGTACGGCCTACAAGAGCATTCCAACGCAAACACCAACACACAGACAGACTCCCGGCATCAAATCTGACGGTGAAATGAAACCCGTGTTTGGCTGTGCTTGCGTGCGCCTGCGTGCTCGTAGGTCATAAATCACTACACAGCACTTTCTGTGGGTCTAAAAGTAAACAAAAGTAAACAGAACTGGTGGTTTGGGTCAGTAATGAGGAGCAGGCTTGGCCTCTGGTGTTTATTGCCTCAGCTTTGGCTGCAGGAGCTGAGCATACCGCAGATTCTCTGAGAGGAAGGAAAACATTCAGGTTCAGCAGCTCAAAGCCTAATTTACAGGGGGAGTCCACCGATTTTTCAAAATTTCTTTGTAATTGAGTGTTTCAATTTAAAACCGTGTGATTTGGTGTGATTCAAGCCCCTTTTGACCAAAAACAACATTAAAGTCTCCTCCCATTTTCTGGGTCAGACGTTATGTTGCTTTCTATTTTATTTTGTACAACATTTTACATTAAAAACAGCCAAACTGTGCTTTATTCACATTTTAGTGACTGTTTTTTTAAAATACAAAGTATCAGTTACACCATGCATATATGATTTTTACAAAAACAATTTTTTTCTGTTCGCTAGAGCTCAATTTATTAAATGTGCTTCGTCAGTATTTATAATATTTAAATATAGATAAATACACACTCCAGAGGCTTCTGGCTGTATAAGTGTATTAACTATAGCACATTAATCCATCTGGGCATCACTCTGACTCACCGACTGAGTCAATGCCAAACATGTAGAGGACCTGATAGAGAACACCCAGAGCAGACATGACTCCTCGATGTCTATAACTACAGAGAAATAACTCCACATGAAGGACATCACAGAGCAGTTACTCACGTGCACAGAATAGACTGGTCCTCACGATCTGGGCAGAAAGGAACAAGAGGATCAAGGGAAAAAAAAGGGACAGAAGAATGACAGAACCAGAGACCAGGTGAGAAGAAAGGGGGAGAAAAAAGATGAGCAAGACAGAGAAGAGAGAGAAAAAGGAAAAGAGAAAAAAAATTGTCAGCATTATTAAACTGGATGGATTATAAATAAATAAATAAATAAACAAACAAATAAATAACATTAAAATTTAATGTTTACACTTTTTTTTACACTTAAGAAACGTTTAAAGCCAGTGGGTCTCATTCAACTGTTCTTAAAAACACATTTTTTTGAAACCCATTTAGAAAGTTCGTACGAAGATTCTGACGTTTATCAGTGCTTTACTGGGATTTGTTCTTAGGTAAGAACAGACACACACACACACACACACACACACACACACACACAGACACATACACACACACACACACAGACACACACACAGACACACACACACCGAAGAGCACAAAGCTGAGAACAGTTCTGCGCTTTAAGAACACGTAGACTTTTCTTAGGGCCTTCCTCTTTTTAGAAGACACTGGGGAACGAGGGCACTGTCGTTTATAATGTATACATTACATACGTTTGGGTCAGTCGTGGGCTGGACGTTAGGGAACTGGCCCGGTGACCGGAAGGTTGCCGGTTCGATCACCAGTCCATGACTGAGGTGTCCTTTAGCAAGACACCTAACCCCCAACTGCTCCCTGGGCGCCGTGGATAGGGCTGCCCACCGCTCCGGGCAAGTGTGCTCACTGCCCCCTAGTGTGTGTGTATATTCACTAGTGTGTATGTGGTGTTTCACTTCACGGATGGGTTAAACGCGGAGGTGGAATTTCCCCGTTGTGGGATTTAAAAAGTCTCAGTTACATAGATAGTCATGATAATTCCCTAGAGACCTCAAAAGAAACCTCCTCACAAAAAGCAGATCTTTCAAAACTCAACATAACATAATTAATCTAACAAAAAAAGGATCAGAACCGGTTCTTGTGCCCGACACGTTACAGAACACGCAGTGAAAACAGTGCACAAGCTCCACACGCCCACGAGACAGCTGGAAAACCCATCGGCGTCTCAGCGGTGCTCTGAACCCAGTCCGGGTCTCCACTACCCTCTCCATCTCCATCTCCTCCACCGAAACCAACTGCCCTCTCAGCTACACTATCTACTGCTTTGGTTTACCAGGAGTTCTACTTAGAACAATTTGCATGCTTAAAAGGTTCTACAGATTGACAGAAAACATGATGTATATGGTTCTATATGGACCATATAGATAGAACCCTTATAGAACCCTATAAGGGTTCAATATAAAACCAAAAAGGGTTCTTCCTTTCTTACAAGCTGGACATCGTAACAGCAGAACCCTTTTCCTATTCCCCATCAATCTGAAGAGCTATTGCACCATGTAAAGAACCATTTAAGCATGAGATGGTTTTACACAGCCTTTACTAAAGAACCCTTGAAGAACCATCGTTTAAATGTGCATGGCAGAGTAGCATAATATTAATTGTTAAGAGAAACAGTTTCAGTCTGGAAAAACAGTTCCATTAGTGCGAGTAGCAAGTGGTGCTGTCTGGTATTGTCTTGTGTTTGTGGTGACGGTCGGCCGCAGTGTCTGGGCAGGGCTGAAAACGTCTGCTTTCCCAAGTTTTCTGGCTCTGCACAGGTGAGAGTGGACGAAGCAGCACAGACGGACCTCAGGACTCGCAGCACAGCAGATTTACAGTGACTTTACAGCACCTTCAAAACGTCTAGAGGCAGTGAGGTCTTCCAGCCACCTTCGCGATGGTGAAGCTGAGAAATCCGCCGAGAGGAGCCGCCACTGACGGCGTGAATGACTAATATTTAATCAACTTCAGACGAGATTTTGAAAATGCACCAAAAGGGTTCCTGCTGCTGTTCTACACTGAACCCATGGCTCTAAACTGAATCACTGCCTTCCCTAAAGAACCCCTGAAGAACCATCTTTAAGTGTAGGGCTGGGCAATAGGACATATTTAATGTTATGGTGACAAATTCCTTCATGTTATGTCACCATGTGGTTTTCTGAGCGTATCAGATATCGTCAGTATTTGAACACTTACCATTGCACTCGCTTTCTTCCCCTGGATACACTAGTATGTTGGATAAAACCAAGTATGTTTTTAATGGGAAATGTGCGCTGCAGGAACACAACCGATCCAAATATCAGCCTATTTTACCACAGCAAGCTACTCAAGAGGTGTTACCCATTTAATAAAATAATAAAAACACCAAACAAAAACACACATTACTGAACACTGGATGGAAGAGAGTGAAAGTAACCATCTAGATTGTTACCAGCATACAGTTCAAATGCCTACTGGGTAACCTGCACATCTGTCAAAGAACTAAATTGCTAAACACACAAGCACATGGTTGAAGGCGAAGGTCCACCCCTGATCTAGCAAGTCATTTCAGCTCTGCAGAATGACACGGTCCTCTCCGCCCACCCCTGCTTGGAGCGTCTGTGCTGATTCAGCTCTGAACAAGCACCTTCAGCTTTATTTCCTCTCAGAGGAAGCAGAGCCTCTCCGAGAACAAGCCTGAGTGACAGACACGGAAAATCAAGCCAAGCCCATTGAGAATGACCGGACTGATTAACGCTCCCGCATTTCCCGGCGGTTCCTCTGGGGGGGGCAGCAGGGCAACTGCCCACTCCCGCTCTTGGGGCGAGAGGAAACATGCAGAAGAAATAGTGCTGAGCGAGTTCCTGCTTCCTGCAAGTCATGGCTGGGGTCCGCGAGAGGAGCAGCTGGATGCTGGGACGGCCCGTTTAGCACTGACCGCACCTCATCGCTCCTGAGCCGAGTCTGAGCGGAGGGGAACGCTTTGCTTCACTCGTGTTTACATGAAGCACGCCGAATCGTCTGTGTATGAAACGTGCTGTATAAATAAATTTGCCTTGCCTAAAAACAGTGCAGCCCCATTTAAACTGAATCAGTGAAGCAACTAAAACAGTTATTCCATGAAACTAACTTAACATTGAGCTTCAACCGATCAGCACATCTCAGTGGGTTTAATCTCCACTCACCGACACATTTTTAATTGATTTATATTTTAATCTTTCCTGATTCATGTTTGAATATCATCCTAGGTGTTTCTTTTACCTACTTTTTGTTTATCACTGTTCTTTTCATTTCATCTCCATTTCTAATATGAGCTTTTATTTATTTTCTTTATTTTACTTTGTTTATTTAGTCTGGGCAGTTTTGATTTGGGTTAGTTTCATTCATTTTAACCATTTCAATCCCTATTTAATCTGCTCAGCTATACTGTAAATGAGCGTTTCCCTCTGATCATTTAAGAAACCTTAACGTAAACTTAGGAACTTAGGTTAGACTTTTTTGTGCACCAAGAATAAAAAAATAAATAAATTAAAAAAAAAAAAAAAAAAAAAAAAAAAAAAACAGCAGTTTTTCCTGAACAGTTTTTTTCAGTGCAGCCTACAAAAAATTGAAAATGTTTACAAGTTATGTTTAAAAAAAAAAAAAAGTAAATACATGACAGAAATATGGAGATATGACGCTTTATGCCGACAGCAGCTAAATTTAGGTCTTGGTCTGCCCTACGTTCTGGAAACTGTCAAAGGGAAGTTTCGAGGACCCGTTCGCTGCACAACGAGAGAAAACCATCCAAAGAGCTTCGCATAACTCAGTCACACAAACGTGCGGCTATCAGGTGGGCAAGACAATCTTTTCCTAAGAACAGCTTCTACTATCTGTCCAGCCGCAGATGCCGTCCAGTCTAAAGAGGCCTCTTGACTTCCTTTCAGAGCCTCTTAAGCTGCTGTGAAGGTCTCGGCTCTTATCAGGACCGGTAGACGATCGCTAACGGAAGCCTGGGAGGGCAGGAGAACCCAGAGCCCTGACAGAAGACAGACCAAACTAGGGCTAAACAGAACACCGGTTTTTGGGCTCCGGAGCTGCGAAATAATCAACAACGAAGATTTAAAGTCCAGTGCCTGTAATGAAAGCACATCCGCAGCTATATCCACTGTAAAATCCCCATCTCATGCCAGCTGCTTTCCTCACAGCACAGTTTGGCTCCACCTACCAGCCCACTGGTCCTGAGCCATGGGCTGGATGGGTAACAGCGGAGTGCGTGCGCTTAACGGCAATTAAAAAGTATAATTATACACAAATATGTTGACAAACTGTTCTGTGGCATCTCAGTGCCACACTAAGTAGCTCAGCTGGGTGTTTGTTTTCTTAAAGCACAATTCTGAAGAATTATTGCTGATATTCAAACTCAGACAAAACAACACAAAGAAGGTCAGATCACACACACACACACACACACACACACACACACACACACACACACACACACACACACACACACAGTGACTTCATTCTCTGATCAAGATGCTGTCACTCCACTACACTACCATAACACAGCTGCTTGCTGCTATAGCGATATCATATACACCGATCAGACAGAACATCATGACCATCTCCTTGTTTCTACTCTCAGCGTCCTGTGGGCAGGCGTCCTGTGGGCAGGCGTCCTGTGGGCAGGCGTCCTGTGGGCAGGCGTCCTGTGGGCAGGCGTCCTGTGGGCAGGCGTCCTGTGGGCAGCACTGATGAAGGACTAGAGGAAGACCAACACTAACTGTGCAGCAGCAGATGAGCTGTCGTCTCTGACTTTACATCTACAAGGTGGACCGACAAGGTAGGAGAGTCTAGTAGAGTGGACAGTGAGTGGACAGTGAGTGGACACAGTGTTTAAAAACTCCAGCAGCACTGCTGTGTCTGATCCACTCGTACCAGCACAACACACACTAACACATGCAGCTATACAGTAAGTGGAGCTGATAAAGTGGACAGTGAGTGTAGAAACGAGGAGGTGGTCATGATGTTAGGCCCATTTTACCTTTAAACAGAAGAAGTGTTTGTGTCGAGCTGTTTTAGGTTGATTTGTACGAGGATGTTGAGTCTGAATGTGGGGGAGTGACGGGTTTTCCAGATTAGAGCAGAGGGCTGCGTCTTTAGCTATCAACACTGGAAAGGCTGAGCTTCTCCCCGTGACGTTTTCAGCCAACTAAAAATCCAACATCTGAAACACAATCAGGACGAAAAAAAACCCTGAAAGTCTGCGCCGCACAACTACTGCTCCATTTACTCTCGAACGGTCACCTCCGACTGACCCAAAACTGACCCGAGTCAGCGCAGGCACCTTTTAGCTGACCCAACAGACCTTGCGGTTAGTGTTCACCTCTGAGAGCGCTCAGCTTTCTAATGACGTTACGTTGGCGGCAGAACTGGCACCTCCACCTCAGAGTTGTTTTTAAAAGTGTTCAAAACAAACTAAATAAACAATAAAACTGATCTACTCTCAACGGTACCTCTGAATTTTATCCATGCGTCGAGATTTCATACTTCAGACAACAATGCAACACGAGCCTGCTCAGGAGCGCTGTGGGCGGGGCCCCATAACTTCACAGGAGGACAGACAAACATCCAACTGCTGCCAGCACTAAGACTCCGGATCCGCGTGTAGCAGACAAAACGTCATCCGTTAAGACTCAAATAACCATCGCGGCACGACTTCAATAAAACACTGAGGAAACGGACGAACACTGCTCAAAAAAATAAAGGGAACACTTAAACAACACAATATAACTCCAAGTAAATCAAACTGTCCACTTAGGAAGCAACACTGACAATCAATTTCACAGCTGTTGTGCAAATGGAACAGACAACAGGTGGAAATTATTGCCAATTAGCAAGACACACTCATTAAAGGAGTGGTTCTGCAGGTGGGACCACAGACCACTTCTCAGTACCTTTCTGCTTTCTGGCTGATGTTGTGGTCACTTTTGAATGTTGGTGGTCTTTCACACTCGTGGTAGCAGGAGACGGACTCGACAACCCACACAAGTGGCTCAGCTAGTGCAGCTCATCCAGGATGGCACATCAACGCGAGCTGTGGCAAGAAGGTTTGCTGTGTCTGTCAGCGTAGTGTCCAGAGCCTGGAGGCACTACCAGGAGACAGGCCAGTACACCAGGAGACGTGGAGGAGGCCGTAGGAGGGCAACAACCCAGCAGCAGGACCGCTACCTCCGCCTTTGTGCAAGGAGGAACAGGAGGAGCACTGCCAGAGCCCTGCAAAATGACCTCCAGCAGGCCACAAATGTGCATGTGTCTGCACAAACGGTTAGAAACCAACTCCATGAGGATGGTATGAGGGCCCGACGTCCACAGATGGGGGCTGTGCTCCAAATCCAGGCATCCACTGGTTAATAACTTTGATTTCCATTGATGATTTCTGTGATTTTGTTGTCAGCGCATTCAACTTTGTACAGAACAAAGTATTCAATGAGTATTTCATTCATTCAGATCTAGGATGTGATATTAGAGTGTTCCCTTTATTTTTTTTTGAGCAGTGTATATTTACACACACACACACACACACACACACACACACACACACACACACACACACACACACACACACACACACACACACAAAGGCAGTCGCACTCTTTTTGGAGGCCGGTTCTATAGTGTGGCTTATTATAGTAGCGGTTGTGGTGAGGAAGAAGGGAAAACTGGTTCTAGATCAGTCATTAAAGCTGGGGTTATTCCTCCCTCTGCACCCCCCATTAAGCCTCCCACACCCCCTCTGCAGGATTAACCAGCCACAGCATTCCTCACATTCCAGACTACATCAGCACCAGACGAGAGACCGAATGAAAAGGTTGAGAGACCAGAACATGAAAGAGTAAACGCAGGTACAACACCGCGACTTCTGCCACAGTAACAGGCCAAATAGACCTCTAGGTGACGAGATCTTAAAAAACAAACAAACAAAAACAGCTGATGAAAAAGCCGCCAGAGTCAGAGATTTTGGACCAAAATCTGACTGCGTTCAGATAAAATACACCAATGGGAGAACAGAAATGCCAAAAAATGAATTAAAAGGAGAACAGCCGTGCAAACAATCACCCACAAGGACCACACCGTTAGAACGCCACCAGTAAAAGCGCAGCACAGCTAGAACGCCACCAACGAGGGCACAGCAGAGCTAGAAATCCAGCAACAGGAGAACTGGGCTACTAATCTACCAATAGGAGAACGTCGCGGGTAAAGATTCAACGATTTTTTTGTTTGGCATGGGTAAATAAATAAATTTACCAGTTTGGCAACAGAACAACAGTAAAATTCACAGCATGGAGAAGAAGAAAAATTACAACCAAAAGTTCCCCGACTCGGAGAACAGCACAGGGAGGACCTCTCCCATCTCCCTACCCCGCCAGCACTCAATATGACCCTAATAAACGAGCGGCCAGTTAGCGGTTGGGTTAGTAGCTGTTGGTGACGGCCTCCAGCTTGGTAGCATCGTGTGGCAGATGAGCTAACGGGGGGGGGGATACGACTAAACTGAGAAAACTGAGGGGGGGTGCGTGTTTTTGTTACTGCACATCTGTTAACGTTTGCAACCCGCCCGTCACAACACCACATTCCAGCTCCCAACCTGCGGTTGTAGGTCATCTGACCAGAAGAGCTTGTGTGGAAAGAAATCTGTGACCACAGCGGTGCTCTGAGGAGGAGAGTGGACGCCCCGCAGCGCAGGGCTCGAGTTAAGGGTAGAGTAACGAAGTGCTGTCAGAAGGTGAGATGTTTCTTGGTCTGGAAGCCGTAAATCAGACCTGTAGACAGGATGTATGGCACCACCCTCACCCCCACTCTCTGACCCCGCTGGCCAAACCCAACAGTCCCGCGTTGCTGTCAGCTCCTGACAGCAGGACGGGGAAAACACCCAGATCAGTTACCGCTGCCTGTTACTCTCACACCACATTCTGCCCTCGGCAAACAGCTGTAAGGGACAGACGGGGCTGTAACACGACCACAAACACACAGGAGCGTCTTCATCGACACCACATAACTCAACTCTGTGGGGCGGGAATGAACTTTATTAGCCATGCAGGTGAGCAGGTACAGAGAGTTTATCATTATGTAAACAGACGACACTGTCCGGGGTAAAAATCCACCAATAGGAGCAAAGCATGAGTACAAATAACCAACCAATCAAAAAAATCCATCAAATGAAATAACATACACAACAAAAGCGCATAGACAATCAATCAATCAATAAATAAATAAATAAATAAAAAAAAGGAGCACAGCAGAAGTAAGTAAATAAATAAACCATCAGTGAATAAATAAATAAATAACAGCAATAATACATAAAACTGCGGTGATATAAAACTAAATCGGCTGCTCAGGCTGGGACAACCTGCTCTTTAAATAGGACATCTTTCCTGTAATCTGCGCTCTCCTGAACACAAAAGATTTACATCAGGAACAAGAAAAACATTTCACATAACACTCAATCAGGAACAGTCATGAAACCAACTCTGCGATCAAAGGCGGACCAGAATATTACACATCACCACCAAACTGGGACGTGACTCCCACTAGAAAAACCAGGCAGCTTCGACCTGCAGCTGTGCTTAAAACACGGTGAGCGCTGGTCCATCGAAAACTCTAGGTGAGATCACTTATACAAACTTCTGGGTGGGGTGGGACGGGGCGGGGCGGGGCGGGGCAGAGGGGGCACCCAGCTGTCCCCAAAGCACCCTGATGGAATGTAGCACGGATCTGTCTGGACTCTCCACACATTACTCACACGCTCAATCCAGCGAGGAGATCAATCGCTCCTCCAAACCCAACAGAGGACCAGCCACACGGCTGCAGACTAAACATCACGCTCGCTCTATACAGCTAATAAATACACTCACCCAAATAAACAAATAAATAAATAAAAATACCCCCTCCAGCAGCCAGAACAGCGCGGGGGTCCGGGCCAGATGCCAGGCCTACAGTTACACGAATTCCAATACGCATATTAGCTAGAACTGCCAGGGACTGTTCTAGCAGGAACAGTGGTTTTCCACCATTAAAGGAAAAGTGTGGCTGGCTTTAATCCTGGCTTTAATCCTGGCTTTAATCCTAAGCCTAAACTTAACCTCAACCCAAACGCCATCCTGCTCCTTGCCCTAACCCCGGCCCAAATCCTAACCTTAAACCCACCACTGTTTAGAACCAACGGTCAAGCAGTTTGTTAATTAGCACATCTGTAGATAATCTGTAATGGACCATCTAAATAAAGTGAGACCAAGAAGCCACTTCACAGCCCCACGGAGCTCAGAGTCAGCACCCAAACTCGTCTGAATGACTCATTCACACACAGCCGCGAATAAAGGTCTCTGGCCCGACGCCGCGCCAGGCCGAATAATCAGCAGCGCTCGCATTCCTGAGCGCTGAAGGAAGCACGGTCAAGCATTTGCTTCGTCATGCACACTCAATGGGGCATTATGGGATGTGTAAGCTCAGAGAGGCAGCTGTTCCTGCCCGCCGCAGGGAGCTACAGATGACTCTGCCCATCCACCCACACACCTGCTCCACGCCAACGGACCCACCGGCCGCGTCATCCATCTGTACCAGTTCACTGGGTCATAGCCGCCTGTCGCGAATTCTTCCGACTCCCTCTTCCGCGCCGAATATAGAGCTGATGGAACCTGGACACCATCCAATCACTGGCCAGGCTGGAGAGAACGGCCAAATGGAGAGTCACTGTTCTGACGCTGCATCGTTTCTCACGGAAAGCTCAGAGAAGTCGAGTGGCACGCGCTTTCTGGAAAAGTACTCGAATCTCACAGGTCGACGAAAACCACTTTCACATTTTCTGCACGCATTTCAAAATATGTCCTGCAGGGGGCAACAGTGCATTAGCTGTCAGGCTGAAGCCCAGCTGCGCCGTCTATTACACGGAACTGCAGCCCCATACATAAACAGATGTTTGACAGAAGTGTAAAGAATTGGAATCATTTTATTTACCAGAAGCCCAGGTTTCAGGACCAAGCTCCACATCTTCTGTTAACTGTACAACTACATACTTCAATCAAATCATCCCAAACTGTTCACCAATTTCCTTAAACAGCTGAAATCGTGGTTTACGCCCACTTTAGATTCTCCAACTTCAGCCAAAGTGAGCGCTCAGCGCATAAAGACCAAGCACTCTGAAGCAAACGCTAACCTGCCAGCTACTTCTGTAGCCCATACAAGCCAGGGGGCCATCAGATCTGTATCTGCAGGGAAACCTGCTTTTATTTATTCTAGCAAGTAAATTTACACGACTAGTTACCTTTTAATTATTAAACACTGCAATATGGTTTGGACATCTCATATCAAGCATTTGTAGATCTAATCAATAATATTAAGTTTATAAGTTATAATGCTATCGGGCCGTTTTCAGGGGGATGGCCTAGACCACTTGGATCCAGTGAAGGGAAATTTAATGCTCTAGCAAAACAAGACATTTTGGACAATTCTGTTTCCAACTTTGGGAGAACAGTTTGGGGAAGGGTCTTGGGTGAGTCTTTGGTGAGGAAGAACTTGAGTGGCCTGCACAGAGCCATGACCTCAACCCTATCCAACACCTCTGGAATGAACAAGAACGGAGATTGTGAGCCAGGCAGTCTCGCGTCCAACATCGGTGTCTGACCTCACAAATACTCTTCTGGATGACTGGGCAAAAATTCCCAAAGACACACTCAGACAGCAGAAGAGTGGAAGCTGTTCTATCTGCAAAGGGACCTACCCCACAGTAGTGCCTATGGATTGAGAACGGGATGGCAAAGCTCCTGTAGTTGTCCGAATACTTTTGTCCATTTAATATAAGGAAATATTTGTTGCACCAAAAACAATTCGCGCCGAGAGCAAGACTCCATCTGTCTACCCACAACAGTGACATGCTAAGGGTTCACTAAACCCAGGCAGAAATGTAATCTACATGCCGAGTCCATGTCCTCAAAACAAACATGCGCGGCAGGCAGCGGTCACTGAAATAGCTGTGGTTCATGCCTGAAGTCCTTCGCTGCTCAGTGTTGTATCAAGTTAAAAACAGAACATGCAAAAATGTAGATAAAGCAGGTCACGTCAAAACTGCTGCCAACAAAATTAGCCAAAAGGGCAGCGAAGAACAGCCTGAGCACATTTCATTTCACTGCCGACTTCTACTGCGCTCTCATACCCACCGAGGGAAACGAAGGTATACAGTGGCCGAACTAAACGACCCCCGAATATCAGGCCAATCTGTCATTACGGCACTCCTCTCTGGAATGCCTTTGAAATTTAGCAGACGCGCTGCAGTCGCAGCAAGTGCTCCAAAAGCTGAAGGATAGATGAGAGTTGCTGCAAAGCCCTGGATTCAGTTCAGAAGACACAGCACTGAAACCCATTACAGTTCATTTACTGGCTCTATTGGTACCAGGTGGGATGAAACCCCCCTGACCCCAGGAGACCGCGGTCAGCAGCACACGTACCTAAACACGCACGCAAGTTTCCACGGTCTGCAGGAAATGACTGAGCCTTCTACAAGAGAGCACAGTAAAACACAGGAGCGCATTCAGCCCAATTTTGACAGGAAAGGCTGGACCCATCTGGACCCATTTTGGTCCATCTCTTTAATAACAAGTGTGAAAATTCACTGGTAGTATGCCGAAGTCTCAGCAGCTAGCTATCTAAATTTCTCACTCCACCACTATCTTGGTGCTCCACTTAAGGTGGAATGAGAAAATTCAAACAAGAAGATGGAGAACAGCCGACCTCAGCTTCATAATCGCTGAAGAATTAGGAGTGGATGATAAAAATTCACAGATACCAACATTTCAATCCTCGCTGATACTGTGCGACGCAAGCCGAGTGTAGCTGCCGTGCTAATAAACGACCAGAGCCGGCAGTGAAGGAGAACCTGCTCACACAGAGAAGAGTTACTGACGCAAAGCTGTTGGTCACCTTAAACACTTCACCTTGGAGACCTAGGAGCGTGATCTCCTCGGATGAGATTCTTGCTATTGTTGTGCTGCTGCTGAAAAAGATAAATGAGGATCAAAACTATGAAACCTACTTTACTTACAACAGCTGTACAGAAGGTCCATATCAGCATCTGTTCACAATCCACACAGGTGCATTCCTACTTTTTAGGCAATCGCACAGGTGCACACAAAATTTGCATCACACAGAGGAATACATTTGAAAACATGTTAAAACATCACTGAGCTAATGCTGGTGAGGATTCTTCTACACCAGACCTCGGCAACGTCAGCTTAAGTATAGCAATAAAGCTGCTCTCTACTTTCTCAGCCACGCATCGTTCTCCCGTTACGGCACTCGTGTGTTTCACTGCAACAAAAAGTAAAGGAACATATTTATTTTCAAATACAAGCATTTTATAGTCCTATTAAAACAAAATGAGCATTTCACTGAACTGCTGGCCTGAATTTGCCCCTGCAACAGTCTGAGGAAAAAAAAAGCAAACTGAAAGTAATTACAGACTGTTGAATTAGCAAGGAATCCCTTGCTAAGCTGGGATCTGCTGGGAACCTCCCAAGAATGCCCAAGAAGTGGATTACTGGCACAGCAGCTTGGTGGTAACTGTTGCAGGCATAAATCAGGCTAAAACTGTACAGGCTGTGGTGGTTTTCAACTAAAACTAAAAGTTGGCTCGTTAGGCCAACTTTTCTATTTGCAGATTAGAGTTCAGATGAAAACGGAGCATCAAAGTGACGGAGAGAGCTCCAACAATTCACAAACCAGACTGAGGCAGATGGATATGAAACAGGCGGACCAAAACCTTGAAGAAACCAAGACGGCGCAGCATGCACAAACCAGCAGATCGTCCACAAATCCCACTGCATTCATCACCAAGTTTCACTTTAATCTCACTTCTCGACGGAGGTCAGGACCCCCTGAACAGTTATAACATTCGACACACGCGTTCCTGAGCTGCAGCGGACGGGCTGAGGACGGGCTGAGGACGGGCTGAGGACGGGGCGCCCGCTGCCAAGCGTTTTTCGAAAAGCAGATGTTTTCATTTAAGTTTAATCATCAGCATTTCCTGAACACGCGTTCCATACTCGGCATAATTAGGCCTCGGTAAGCAACTGATTGGGTCAACAGCCAATGAGGAGAGAGTACGCAAAGCATCACCAAGCGCCTCTTTGTAGGAGCTAAACCTCATGTAACCTTCCGTCTGGGTTTAGAGTGGCATCTCAGACACGCTGCAGTTCAAAGAGCTGCTTTGAAACCGTGAGACTGCCTTCGGTTCCTCATTAACCCATCTGTCCTAATTCCTCCAGGACAGCAGAGAGAAGAACGAGTTTATTATGACTGCTGATCAGCTCTCGGCTCGACACCGAGGGTCAGATGCAAGACCACCAACTGTGCAGAGTTATGGTGTCAGTCTTGCTTAATTGAGGGACTGAAACTGAAATGAGTCAGTCATTCTAAGGGTGACAAGTCAGGGTGGAAACCACCTTCAGTCTGAAGACCCACAAGCAGGGGATGCTATCAGCACTCAAGTCCCTACAAACCCACACCAGAAGCAGCTAACGAACACACACTAGCAGTAAGAGCCATCAGAGCAACAGGTGAGGTCGTCTTGCATAAGATGTTGGGTTACTCAGTACTCAGTACTGTACTACTTCAGTACTTGTGCTTTCACGGATTTAAAACATTGGCTACACAGCTGCTTTAGTCTTCTTTTGGTTGGGCCATCAGACATTTGAAGTTCTTCAGTGAGTTGAGCTCCTTTATATGCTGCGTTATTCTGCAACAGTGAAAATTTTAAAAGTAAAACTGACATAAAATCAGGTTTTAATCAACATATTTGGTTGGACTGTTGCACCACCTGACAACTTCAGACTTTTGGAAGCAAAAAAAAAAAAAAAAAAAGACTAAAATCTATTTTATATGGATGCAAGAAACGCATAAAAAGAGGCATCACTGAATAATTTGATGTCGTGAATTTATTGAATTATTTGTTAATAAGGAGTTATTTTAAAATGATGGCCTTTAACACACAAAATGCCACGTCAATGGCCGTAATGTGAGGTGTGAACAGGCTCTTACTCTGTACGGCACTGCCAGAGGGAAGATCATGTTAAACACAAAGATCAGTTGTGCCAATTAAGAGGCTAAAACTAATAAGCACAAAGTCCTAGCAGTTCAGCCCTGAAAAGAACCAGGTTAACATGCTGCTCTGGGGAAATTAGCCGGGTTTCAGCTTGGAAACTAATTCCTGCCAGAACTCAGCAGCTACACTAACAAAATCAAAGTGGTTCCTCAAAACATCTCTGTGGATTTTTCGACGTCCCGAGGTTTGGGCTGATCTTTTGATCCAGGCCTGTGTACTCCGGACACGCTTATATACTTACTGGGAGCTCAAACAGTGCATCTTCCAAACGGGCCAAAGCATGATCATAATCACAAGCACGGCTGCGGGGCGACTGACGACGTGCCAGCGGCCGCAGCACCCGCGGCAGCGTTTGAGGAATTTCCCCCTCGCTTTAATCCTGCAGTCCGCTGGGTGTCCGAACATGTGGCACTGTGGGGGTGTTTTTTTCCTCTTCTTTTGGGGGGGGGGGTGGGGGTGGGGGGTGTTGGGTGGTTGGGGTTCTCCAGGATCTGCATGTCCTAGCCAAGTGCCAAATTCAACCCAGAGCGTCACAGCACACACTGACCCCCTCTCAGTAACCCCCCCCACCCACCCCCACCCCCCAGCAGCCACAAAGGCTTCATTGTACTTCACAATGGAGGTCAGCAGCCCCTCCGACTCTGCCTCCAGTCTGGAGCCCGCGGCCTGGGCTTCACCGCTCAGCTGCCGTCCAGAATATACCACTTCAAACTTCATCTCCACCACATCTCTGCTGTTGCCACTGGTCAAAACTGTAAAACGAAGCCACTAAAGTCAGAAACACACGGCTTGTTGAGAATTAAAGGTATAGCTGAGCCCTCTGAGATGGGGCTGAACAATCTGGGGGAAGATGTGTGGCGTTTTGGACCAACATTGCAATTATTTTCTGTTAATTTAGGTCCAGATCAAGAAGACCAGCTTTTCTTTAAAAAGAAAAAAAACTTGTAGGCTATAATTAAATAAAATGTTGCACTTGTGATTTGAAAATTGCACAATTTCAAAAAAAAAAAAAAAACACTAAAAGTTTTAGGCCTCCTAGCAACGAATACGGATCTTCAGACGGTCACAAAAGCCTAAAAACATTTAGCAGGAATCAAATCATTTAAGAATGACTTCAATTCCAACACTATTCTCGAAAGAAATACCCGTTCTAGAGCGGGAAATTAGCTGGTCTGCGCTGGGTACCGTGCTGAAAAAGGTGATGGAATCACAACAGCTGAAGGAGAAGCCCTGGGAACGTTCCGGAAAGGACATTCCTTACATCGAGGGTCAACGGTTTAATCAATACAAACGCAGCCAAGAGGCTCATCTGGCTGCTTCACCAGATTCCACCACTTTGAATGAGACTGCCATGTCTCTCGGACAACACCGCGCTGTCCCAGATTACCTCTGGGAATGACGGAAGTTCAGCGTTTCGGAGCACAGAAGAGGGAAACACATGGACTATTGAACACCACAAGCCTCGTTAGCCTGTGGCTTCATCCCAACTTGGGTCATTTTATTTATATATATATATATATACACACACACACACACACACAAAAACTAATGCCGAACACTGTACAGGTTCAGGTTATTTGCAGTCAAGATTATTCAGATTTTTGATATTTCATTTAGATTCTACATTCTAATTAAAAATACTACACTTATTGGTTTTACTCAGAAAAAAAAATACAAATATTTATATTTTGTGATACTGTATCGACCACAGGCGGCACAGCGTGCTCGATTCCCCAGCCGGGCGTCCAGGGTCCTGTCTACGTTCAAGTTTGCATGTTCTCCCCATGTCTGCGTGGGTTAGACATGCAATCAGGCCAAGTACACGGTAAATTGCCCCTAGGTGCGAGTGTCTGCCCGGTGGCCGACTGGCGACCTGTCCAGGGTGTCTGCCCGGTGGCCGACTGGCGACCTGTCCAGGGTGTCTGCCCGGTGGCCGACTGGCGACCTGTCCAGGGTGTCTGCCCGGTGGCCGACTGGCGACCTGTCCAGGGTGTCTGCCCGGTGGCCGACTGGCGACCTGTCCAGGGTGCATCCTGCCTCCCGCAGGATGACCGCTGTGATAGGCTCCAGGACTCCCCACGTCCCAGAAGGAGAAGCAGCTCAGAAGATGTGCGCATGCGCAGCGATTGTTAAAAACACATTATCACTTTTAATTAACAGTTTACATGCAAACATTTGTGACAGTCGGTGGCTCATTACGTGTTGTATTTAAACCCTGTGTTGTAAACCCTGATCTAAATCTACAGCCATTAGACTCACTTATTACTCATATTTTAAGCGCATGTATTTTTCATTCTATGAGTTCTCCTAAAAGGCAACAGATCACCTGGCTTATCACAATATATCCCGAACACCATCTTATTCAAACAGCGCCGTCGACATGAACTCACTCCACTAATCACCGCTACCTCTGCCGTTGGCATGACGACAACCAAGCTGACATTTTCAACAAAGCTTTTGACAAACCTCAGCTTTGTGCTTCGTTTCAGGAGGGCTGGATGACCTGGGGAAATATCGAATCGCAATTTTTCTGACCAACACTGCAACTTTAAATCGCGATTATTCTCTATAAATTAAGGTTCACGCTGTTTTTTTTTGCCAAGAAGCCCAGCATAACCACCTTTTCTGGTTGTACTGTGCCAGATAAGTTGCCGTTGTGATGTCACAACACCTGGAGGTTTAATTGCCTCTGTTTGATCTACCTCAACTAAAGGCAGGACAAATGTCTGATAAGACAAGCATATAGTTTAAGACAAATAAATAAATAAATAAATAAATAAATAAATAAATAAATAATCGCAGCTCTTGAGATTTGAAAGCCGCACTCTCTCAAATTAAGGTTAGAATACAAGAGCGATGCATCCTTCAGCCCTTGGTTTCCAAACTCTTCAGTGAGAAAGATGTCCATCACTTCAACATGTGGCCAGTGGGTTAGTTATTTATTTAGTTATTTAGTTATTTATTTATTTATTTTTCATGGCACAAAACAACAAAGAAAAAGACTTCGATATTTTGCCTCTCCAGTGCGTCTTTTTCTGCGTCTTTTTCCCTGTGTAATCCAGGTGTAAACTGGTCGGCAACATAGACCGAACAGACTTCAACGGCCAATGAAAACAGAGCATGAAAGGAAAAAAATTAAGCAAAAAAGGCGAAAACACATTTGTGTGCAGAGAAGCTTTCTAAACGAGCTGGGTTTAAGGCACAAGCACAATCAAGTGCATATAAAACCCTAAACCTATTAAACTAATTACATCTTTACGTCCTTTACCCTCACTTAACTATGTATGACTGCTGCATCTGTTGGGACCTTAGAAGTCATGTAGTGTATTCAAGGCCCAGTTGTACTCCGACCTACAGACATCCCAAGATGCTGATCGTTACTGGTGATGCCAGTTCTACTTTCTTCTAAGTGAATTACGGCTTAGAGGAGTTCAGATCAGGTGATTGACTTGGCCAGTCAAGAACATTCTAGTTTTTGGCGCCTTGTTTCTGAGGAAATTTCAGGTCCTCAAATCCTGCTGAGAGGTGAAACTCAAGGTCTACTGAGTTTTGAGGTATGTGGCTGGATTTGAGCAGCTACAGATGCTTCTGATCACTTCATCAATAAAGCTCTGCTTTGGATCCTGACCAGTTACTTCATTTCTCATACACATGGACATAAAATGACATGCAAAGGGTCAAAGTTCTTGCTTTTGACTGCTGCAATAACGTTGTTGTTTGTCAATAACGTCTTTAGAGGGCGGCAGTGAGCAAAGTTTGTTTATTTGATGTACGTTAATGACGCCTTTAGAGGGCGGCAGTGAGCAAAGTTGGTTTATTTGATGTACGTTAATGACGCCTTTAGAGGGCAGCAGTGAGCAAAGTTTGTTTATTTGATGTACGTTAATGACGCCTTTAGAGGGCGGCAGTGAGTGACATTTATTTGATATATATGACGGATTAATGACCGCTTTAGAGAACGACGGCAAACCACGTTTGTTTATTTGATGTTCGTTAATGACTTCTTCAGGGGGCGGCAGTGAGTGATGTTTCTATCATGGTCGTTAATCACACCTTTAGAGGGCACCAAGCGGCGTTTGTTTATTTGAGCACGGTCCGTTTCGGTCATTAATTGGGAGCTACTAGGCATCGATGAAACAAGATAGCTAATCTTTAATAGTTGCACACCACAAAAAACAAAACTGCTAACAGCAGGAATTTATACAGCAATCATCAGCTGAAAGTTCATGATCGTGACAGCCCTATTCAGACCCAACTAAGATGAACTTGGCTTCAACCTCTGCTACCAAACCAACACCAACCTAGCTCTGCTCCTCAACAGTGGCTGAGGAACCTGAGCCGCCGACGCAGATCATTTTGCTTTCTTTCTTCAGATATGCACAAACTCCACAGCTGGAGCTGAACAAACCCAAGAGCCCACCACAGAGGAACTAGGGAAAACACGCAGCTCATCTCACTTTCCTCCTTCAACTGTATCCCTGCATTCCAGAGGGGCACGCGATATTAATTTATCTCTAGTGGTGGAAAAACAAACCGAAATATGATAGATACCTTTGGAAATGCTGGCTGTTCCATTTCTCCGGCCTACGTCATGCACAATGAGACTCGGAGTACAGCCAACACGTCTAAATAAGGAAACCTGGAACAGCCGAAAACAGAGACTGAAGTTTTGTCTTTTTAGTTGAGAGGATCTTGAATCAATTAGCGAATGACGGAAAAGGAGGAAATGGTGCGCAACCTTTCGCGAATTCTTCTCTAAGGCAGATAATAAGCGGAGAACCTACACTGCAGCTGAACTGCAGTCATCTCAGGAGAAACGAGTGCTGGACCTGGTTTCACTCAAATAAATCTCCCAAACCCCACGGAGTACTAACTCGGGTTTGGAATGCCTTCCTCATGGAAATGCAGATCCACAAGCCAGTAACAAGTCAACCTCAGTGACTAAAAGCAACAGGCAGGCTGGCGCCCAGCCCGAATTTTGTTCAGAGAGCACACCATCAGTAATAACAGCCCTGCCATGGTTCGTTAGCAGTTTCACTTCCAGTTACGCAACTTGTCTCAGACTGGCTTGTAGCGAGACCGATATAGACTGGCTGCTGATATTGACAACCCTGTGGAGTCATCGGTATCTGTGAGAATACCACCAATACCACCCGTTTCTCAACGGGACTGCAGGTCACTTAGCAGCACAGTCTCTCCTGGCTAGTAGAACAAGGCAGAGAGAGATTTAGCTCAGACGAACATTTGGAGATGATGGACTTCTTCGCATTTATAAGCACCTTTCCTGGAACGTTAACTCTGCAATGAGCGACTGACAAACACAAAAGGTTGAGAAGCAGAAGTGGCTTCTTTCGATTTTCCTGATCCACCTTAAATGGTGCCACATTTACATTCGGCGCCTCAGTCAGAATTTTTAATTTAAGGTGGAACTTCAGGCTCATAACAGCCGAGCGATGAGAGACATTTACAATAAGCTGCTCTACTTCTGAGCTAAAGTCTAAAGCAGAGCAAAGTAAGTCCGTGTTTTCGTTCATATTCCTAGTCTGTACCAGGACACACAGACATACTGGGCATTAAATGTTGTGTTTTGATGGTTGTTGAAAGGACAAAATGGCTCTTCTTAACATTTGGGCTGTGACTCCTGATCTAACCTGGCTTTAACACACAGCTGCACTTACCCACTTCCATGTCCCGCCCTTTGCGTTCTGCCAAGATTTTTATAAATTAAAATTCAGAAAATCAAATTTGACATTTGTGATGCATCCAAGAATCGATTTTTTCCCCCCACCCCTAGGGAATAACATACTTGACATTGCCTTCAACAATGTTCATCCTTAAAACACCCCAGCACCACGGGTCTCATTCAGTTGTGCATCAAGTTATTTGAAAATGCAAAAGCAAGTGTACAGATCATTTTGAATTTAGTCCAAAGAGCCTCACCTACCACTACAGACTCTCCTCTAAAACCCCAAGCCCTCACCTACCACTACAGTCTCTCCCCTAAAACCCCAAGCCCTCACCTACCACTACAGTCTCTCCCCTAAAACCCCAAGCCCTCACCTACCACTACAGACTCTCCCCTAAAACCCCAAGCCCTCACCTACCACTACAGACTCTCCCCTAAAACCCCAAGCCCTCACCTACCACTACAGACTCTGCCCTAAAACCCCAAGCCCTCACCTACCACTACAGTCTCTCCCCTAAAACCCCAAGCCCTCACCTACCACTACAGACTCTCCCCTAAAACCACAAGCCCTCATCTACCACTACAGACTCTCCCCTAAAACCCCAAGCCCTCACCTACCACTACAGACTCTCCCCTAAAACCCCAAGCCCTCACCTACCACTACAGACTCTCCCCTAAAACCCCAAGCCCTCATCTACCACTACAGTCTCTCCCCTAAAACCCCAAGCCCTCACCTACCACTACAGACTCTCCCCTAAAACCCCAAGCCCTCACCTACCACTACAGTCTCTCCCCTAAAACCCCAAGCCCTCACCTACCACTACAGACTCTCCCCTAAAACCACAAGCCCTCATCTACCACTACAGACTCTCCCCTAAAACCCCAAGCCCTCACCTACCACTACAGACTCTCCCCTAAAACCCCAAGCCCTCACCTACCACTACAGACTCTCCCCTAAAACCCCAAGCCCTCACCTACCACTACAGACTCTCCCCTAAAACCACAAGCCCTCATCTACCACTACAGACTCTCCCCTAAAACCCCAAGCCCTCACCTACCACTACAGACTCTCCCCCAAAACCCCAAGCCCTCACCTACCACTACAGTCTCTCCCCTAAAACCGCAAGCCCTCACCTCCCACTACAGTCTCTCCCCTAAAACCCCAAGCCCTCACCTACCACTACAGACTCTCCCCTAAAACCCCAAGCCCTCACCTACCACTACAGACTCTGCCCTAAAACCCCAAGCCCTCACCTACCACTACAGACTCTGCCCTAAAACCCCAAGCCCTCACCTACCACTACAGACTCTGCCCTAAAACCCCAAGCCCTCACCTACCACTACAGTCTCTCCCCTAAAACCGCAAGCCCTCACCTACCACTACAGACTCTGCCCTAAAACCGCAAGCCCTCACCTACCACTACAGACTCTGCCCTAAAACCGCAAGCCCTCACCTACCACTACAGACTCTGCCCTAAAACCCCAAGCCCTCACCTACCACTACAATCTCTCCCCTAAAACCGCAAGCCCTCACCTACCACTACAGACTCTGCCCTAAAACCCCAAGCCCTCACCTACCACTACAGACTCTGCCCTAAAACCCCAAGCCCTCACCTACCACTACAGTCTCTCCCCTAAAACCGCAAGCCCTCACCTACCACTACAGACTCTCCCCTAAAACCCCAAGCCCTCATCTACCACTACAGACTCTCCCCTAAAACCGCAAGCCCTCACCTACCACTACAGACTCTGCCCTAAAACCACAAGCCCCCCAAAAAAACTACAAACCCTACTATAACACTACAGCTCTTATTACAACCCCCCTTATTTATTGATCACCTAACTTGACTGATTATGCTAGTCAGTAATACCCATTGTTAACTTGCCTAAATGGGAGAGAAAATGTACCAGTCTGTCTCAGACTGAGAGGAACGAGGCGGATTCTCAGCTAAGTCAGTGTCGTCTGGCTGCTAGTGGAGAAGCTTTGCTGCCAAACCTCGTGAGCTAACAGATAAGCTAACATGAGCACGACGCTGGAGTCGACTTCCTGGTCCCATTCCACCTGAAATGGTGCAGCAGATACATTCTGGTGAATGAAGCTGAGGAGAGGCTGCACCTTTCCTGTGAGTGGGAGTGGTTTCAGCACCTTCAGCAGACACACACTCAGTGTTTCAGAACACAACACAGCTTATTTTTTCACAGTTCTGAACCCAATTTTATATATTTTTTAAAACATTTCAATTTGGTTGTGTGGTTAACACTTTTTTTCAAAGGCCTGAAACGTCTTTAAAGTGAATCTTTAAAGTCCATCTGCCCAATTAAGAAATATTAATTGCTGAAGCCTAAAGAGGCAAGCGAAGATCATACCAGCCAGTAAAACACTAATTAAAATCACTATCAAATTAAAACAAGACAGAAATACCATCATAGCCTTAAAATTGGTATAGGTATCTGTCACAAAATCACCTGGACAGTACGTGTGTGTGCATTAGTCTTACCTTGAAGCATGCATCTGTAGGCGGACTCGGAAATGGCGTAGATGTGTGGCGGCATTTCGTGCCTCTTCTTCCCTCTGTACATCTCGATGATGTTCTCCGAGTAAATGGGGAGGTTTTTGTACGGGTTTATCACCACACAGAAGAGGCCGGAATAAGTCTGTCAAATAAAATAAAAGTGGTTTTAAAAAGTAATGAAGTGCTTTGGAATTTCTCCTGATATCTGACTGTGGAACTGAACAATATTTATCGAGATCATGATAAATGACATGACAATATGCTGAGATAATGCTAATTAGAAAACTCTGCACTCATTGTTTACTGTATTTTCTTTAGAAATTGGTATTTTGTCCAATTCATCAGATGTCAGGAAAATACACCGAGACATACTGTGTAGTGTGAAAACTTCCTGAAGTGTTGTGATTACATGTCGTAATTGCATCACCCATGACAAAAACGAAATGATTAAAAGATCAATATGCTGAAAACAGTAAACTTGTCCAAATTTAACTCCAGAAAGGAAGAGCAACGTTCAGATGCCTACGCTAAAATATCGGCATTATTCTTCACTGCGTTCATAACCATACGAATTTAATTTCCCTTCATTTCTAAATCCATCGACGCAGATATGGATATATCCCAACGTGTCTTTTAGAACTGGTTGCACATCAAGAGCAGCAGACATGCGTTCACAAAGTAAATGGCCACAAATTTGACTGCACTTCAAATAAGTAGCCCTCAAATATTTAAGCATGTTTGGCTTTTTATTTATCAAAGACCAGCAATGTCAATGGCTTTTTACCAACAGCGCTGCAAGAGAAACCCATATAAATACGGACAGTACTGTAAAACACTGATTCTATGATGTGTGTAATGTACATTAGATTTGGGGGGGGGGGGGGTCTGGACGCAGACGGATGGAGGAGGGCAGGCCAGGAGAGACATAATCCCTGTCTGCTCATAAAGCTGCGAGAGTCTGCTGATAGTGGGGGGGCTCTGAGGATAGAGCCGTCTCCCCCACATCCCCTCCACACCAGACAACAGAGACAAACAGCCAAACTCCACCATGAAGCAGCACAGCGACTCAGAAGAACCTGCAGGCTTGTCTGCTCCAACTCGGCAGGAAAGAAAGACACATCTAAGGGTTTAAAAGTGCCTAAGTGGCTGGCGTCTGAAGCTCTTCCTCCACTTCCATCTCCAGCATTTTACCTCAATTGTAGGGATAGAATGATCATGGGAAGCCTGGCTACGCAGATCCCATATTTCTGTCATACATTAGACGATAAATTGTGTCAACACACTTTGAGCGCATTGTGAATCTTGTTTGATACTTAAAGCGCAATGGAAAAAAGAAAAAATAGGCCTTTAACATTTAGAGCAGCGCAGTTTGTAAAACAAAGACTAATAATCACTGCAGTGGCAGGTTTTTATTATAAGTATCACTATTAGTATTAATATTTTCTTGATGTAGCACTACAGGTTCCATTTCCAGCCACTTGGCGCGCTCCGGGCGGCGGTCTCTCAGAGGCGCGCTCCGGGCGGCGGTCTCTCAGAGGCGCGCTCCGGGCGGCCGTCTCTCAGAGGCGCGCTCCGGGCGGCCGTCTCTCAGAGGCGCGCTCCGGGCGGCCGTCTCTCAGAGGCGCGCTCCGGGCGGCGGTCTCTCAGAGGCGCGCTCCGGGCGGCCGTCTCTCAGAGGCGCGCTCCGGGCGGCCGTCTCTCAGAGGCGCGCTCCGGGCGGCCGTCTCTCAGAGGCGCGCTCCGGGCGGCCGTCTCTCAGAGGCGCGCTCCGGGCGGCCGTCTCTCAGAGGCGCGCTCCGGGCGGCCGTCTCTCAGAGGCGCGCTCCGGGCGGCCGTCTCTCAGAGGCGCGCTCCGGGCGGCCGTCTCTCAGAGGCGCGCTCCGGGCGGCCGTCTCTCAGAGGCGCGCTCCGGGCGGCCGTCTCTCAGAGGCGCGCTCCGGGCGGCCGTCTCTCAGAGGCGCGCTCCGGGCGGCCGTCTCTCAGAGGCGCGCTCCGGGCGGCCGTCTCTCAGAGGCGCGCTCCGGGCGGCCGTCTCTCAGAGGCGCGCTCCGGGCGGCCGTCTCTCAGAGGCGCGCTCCGGGCGGCCGTCTCTCAGAGGCGCGCTCCGGGCGGCCGTCTCTCAGAGGCGCGCTCCGGGCGGCCGTCTCTCAGAGGCGCGCTCCGGGCGGCCGTCTCTCAGAGGCGCGCTCCGGGCGGCCGTCTCTCAGAGGCGCGCTCCGGGCGGCCGTCTCTCAGAGGCGCGCTCCGGGCGGCCGTCTCTCAGAGGCGCGCTCCGGGCGGCCGTCTCTCAGAGGCGCGCTCCGGGCGGCCGTCTCTCAGAGGCGCGCTCCGGGCGGCCGTCTCTCAGAGGCGCGCTCCGGGCGGCCGTCTCTCAGAGGCGCGCTCCGGGCGGCCGTCTCTCAGAGGCGCGCTCCGGGCGGCCGTCTCTCAGAGGCGCGCTCCGGGCGGCCGTCTCTCAGAGGCGCGCTCCGGGCGGCCGTCTCTCAGAGGCGCGCTCCGGGCGGCCGTCTCTCAGAGGCGCGCTCCGGGCGGCCGTCTCTCAGAGGCGCGCTCCGGGCGGCCGTCTCTCAGAGGCGCGCTCCGGGCGGCCGTCTCTCAGAGGCGCGCTCCGGGCGGCCGTCTCTCAGAGGCGCGCTCCGGGCGGCCGTCTCTCAGAGGCGCGCTCCGGGCGGCCGTCTCTCAGAGGCGCGCTCCGGGCGGCCGTCTCTCAGAGGCGCGCTCCGGGCGGCCGTCTCTCAGAGGCGCGCTCCGGGCGGCCGTCTCTCAGAGGCGCGCTCCGGGCGGCCGTCTCTCAGAGGCGCGCTCCGGGCGGCCGTCTCTCAGAGGCGCGCTCCGGGCGGCCGTCTCTCAGAGGCGCGCTCCGGGCGGCCGTCTCTCAGAGGCGCGCTCCGGGCGGCCGTCTCTCAGAGGCGCGCTCCGGGCGGCCGTCTCTCAGAGGCGCGCTCCGGGCGGCCGTCTCTCAGAGGCGCGCTCCGGGCGGCCGTCTCTCAGAGGCGCGCTCCGGGCGGCCGTCTCTCAGAGGCGCGCTCCGGGCGGCGGTCTCTCAGAGGCAGGGGGGGGATATCAGAGTCCTGATCTCAACCCCATCAAACAGCTTTGGGATGAACTAGAACGGAGACTAAGAGCCAGACTCTCTCATCCAACATCAGTGTCTGACCTCACAAATGTGCAAAAATTCCCAGACACTCTCCAAAATCGTGTAGAAAGGTTCCCAGATGAACGGAAGCTGCAAAGGGGGTCAAAAGCCATACTAATGCCTATGGATTTAGGATGGGCTTCATAAAAGCTCCTGAGGGTGTCCCAATACTTTCGTCCATTTAATGAATACATATACACATGCAGACCTGATTGCGCATTCCTAGTGATGTTAGCTGCTGGTGCCTCAATCCTTAGTCCTCCCTGTCTGTAGAGTCTCAGTCTAAAAATAATAAAATGTGCGTTTTTATAAATAAATCAATAATAAATTAATAAAAAGCCTAATCAGACTTTGATCCGGTACATACACAAATTATCATTCAGTGTGATGCCGCAATCAAGCTGAAGACTAATCAACTTTCCCCCCACAAGCACTCAAGTATGCACAGATTTCCAAGAGCCTGTTCAACACTTGGTCAAAATACATTCAGATGAACGGATTTTAAAAATGTGTTTTCAGAACCAAAACTTTCTGAAAACTATTCTAAAACGTATTCATAAGTATTTAATGTGAAAACCTTCCGTGAAGGAGCTTTTACAGGTGGACGCCCGCTTCCCTTCACCACCACTGAACGGTTCTGACTCGGCAAGTTTCTCTAAAGTGGAGCGTCTCACACCAGATCGCTCTGAACGACTCCGTATACGTCTTAACCAATTAATCATGAGGACATTTTGAAAAGTGGGTGGAGTTCCCTTTTAAACATCAATCCCACACACAAACATTGCCCCGTGGGTTTTTTACAACTTGAGCCCAAAGTGAGGACCGTCCAGTAAAAAGCTTCTCTCCTATTGGACAGATCTGACTTTGGGCTGAGAAGTTCTGCTCTGTGAAATGACATCAGGTTAGGAAGCAAATGCCGGCCATGCTTCCAGCCCAGACTCCGACAGACCGGCTGGAGACCTCTTGAGACTGTTTACTACAGAACTGCTGGACTTCCTGACGCAGAGCCAAGCCTTCTCAGTCCAGCGGCAGCACTTAAAGCCGAAGAAATAAATAAAATAAATTAAATAGATCTAAATTTCTCCACTTGGATTGATCTAACTGACTACAGTCTACAATCAACCACTTCACACCAAACCACTCTGAACTACTCCCTTTAGAAATTTGGAAAGAACCTGGTTGGCGGAATTCGGCTTTAAAACTACTCTTACACAGATGGTTCTTCAAGGGTTCTTTAGGGGAAAAAATGGTTCTATAAGCACCCAAAAGGATTCTTCTAAGGTTACAGTGTCAAGCCTCACCCATGTAAAATAATTAATTAATTAATTAATTAATTTATTTAATTAATTAAAAAGAGGGTGCTTTAAGGGTTCTATGGGAAAGAACATGGTTCAATATATAACCATAAACACTCAAAGAACCCTTTGCAGAATTAAAGGCCTTAAAGTTCTATAGAGATGATACAAGGCTCATGACAGGAACCTTGGTTCATCTATATAGATCCTAAAAGCCTCCTACTTGTAACAAGTATAGCATTGCAATGGAACCCCTTTTTGGTGGTATATTGATCCCTTTTAAAAAATGTTCCATATAGAACCATCTATAGCACATTGATGAAAACATGCATTAATCTGCGCTGATGTCCTAGAGTTGACTGAAAAACAAACAAACGCAGACTTACTTCGCTCCGTTTTAAGCTTTAGCCCCACTACAGCAGCTTTTCTTGCATCTCCAGCAGGAAAGTTTTCCTCAAAAGTGGAACAGTTTCCTCAAAAGTGGAACAGTTTCCTCAAAAGTGGAACAGTTTCTTGTAAAAATGTCTCAACATTCATTTTTATTTTCTGAGGCTGATGTCAGCTTCTCATTAACCAGCTTCTTGTTTGAATTTTCCCATCCCACCTTAAAACGGTGCCCAGCTCTAGTGCCTCAGGCTCAGTTTAAGGTGGAACAGGAAAATTCAAAAAAGAAGCTGGCGAATGAGAAACTGACTTTTGGTGCATCAGGAAACCAGCGAGGTCGCCAAAATATGAATATTCGTCTTAAATCTCTCTCTTTGCATTTTCGTTAACTACTAGCTAGATGAGACTTCTCTGTGTCGCTATGGTGACCAGCCGTCTGTGCAACAATCTTGAGGGATAAAGGGCAAATTAGCAGTTATACATTAAATGGTCTTACACGCTGGAGTAGTGTAGACATTACGTTGGCAACCAGCCTCATGCGAATCGAGTCAGAGCGAGTTCCCCAACTTCTCAGCTGGTGCGCTTCGGTTTTTAACTTTAAACTTTAAATTACTTCACATGTACTTATTAAAGTGGGGCGAGAGGAAGACGTCGTGTTCGGAGACTTTCAGCATGATGTGGCATACATACACGTCCAATCCGATCCAGGCATTTCCACGGATATTCTTCTTCCATTTAAACAGATTATTTACAGGATTACCCACCTCATTCAATCAGACAGAAACTGCGCTCTGAATGGCCCCACTGGTCTAATCTACTCTTACTAAGGTGTATACTTGGACATATTTTATTGATTGAGCCATTCGTCGGATTATCAATGGATTATCAGGCTGCATGTAAACAGCTACTTGGTGCAAACGGCAGAATCAGCCTCGCGGCTCCAGGGGCCGACGAACGGGGCGGGGAAACAACTCCAATTTTCTTGCTGAACTTCCACCAACACGCCATAAATCAGCAGAAACTGGCTGATCTGCACGGCGATCTGTGCTGTGTGGGCAGAGAGCTGCTGGAGTTCTGAGCAACACCGAGCTTCGGCCTCCTACACCTCTGTACCGGTATGGAGAAGCTCCAGGCCTGACGCCGTTCACTGAATTTAACAGCTTATTACACCCAACACAAGGATGGTTATGTCACTCCAGCAGCTGAACATACTTTGTGAGCATGACTCAGAAGTTTCAAGTGTAAATTCTTTTCTTTGGCATCAACTGCAGTTCAATTGCGCTCTTACATGCATCTGTGCGTGGTTTTATTACATCACATGACCAAAAATACCCAGACGCTCCTGCCACCGAGTGAGCTCAGCCACTGCTGAGGCAGCTTGTATAACTTAATAACATAATATAATAACAGAAAGTGACTCTGGAGCAGCTGTACATGGCCCTAAGGTCACAATGTCCACCGCCAAGCGTGGGCTTCAGGGGTATACAGCCCCCCTACTTTACAGAACAGTATTCCTGGAGGCATATTTGGCCCCTACTCACCCTTTCCTACAGTGAAGCACTACAGAACACCATTATAGTCAACAGAAATGGCCCCTAATTATTATTAGTACCTACATAGGAGCACAATGAAGCACCAAGTCCCTAATCCCTTTAGCACCGGGCTGTGGAGCAGCAGAACTGTTCTCTGGAGCGATGGAGCCCCAGCCAATACCTTTAGGACGAGTTGGAGTAATCCAGAACGGACCGTCCAACATCAGTAGCTGACCTCACTAATGCTCAATCAAATCCTCACAGCAATGTTCCATCCAGATGCCTTCCAGGAGGAGTAGTGGCTGTTACTACAGCAAACTCTAACGATCTAAACAGCTGATGTGTGCTAAACTTCTGGACATGCAGTTGATGCTAAATTACGTGTATTGATTATACGGCTGGTGTTTTTGCTACAGAAGCAGCCAAACTGGCTCGACAAAGCACGTAAGTATCTATCGTCTTATAAGTATAACAGCTTCCCTGTTTCTATCTGCCCTCTGAAATGTGAAAAGCTCTAGCTGCCAGCAGTAACTCTGCACTTAGGGAGGCGGAGGAGGAGGCCTGGCTTCTGGTATGCGCTTATTTTCACTTCAACGGGCAGTTCGGTTTCTATCTGGACAATGTACAGATAACAGGCTGTAGCTGAAACTTTCCGTGGAGAAGAAAGAAAGAAAGAAGGAAGGAAGAAAAAACCCACAGGGATCTTCAGACACTTTTTAGTTTGTGAAGAAGGTCATCTTCTAGCTGTTAGCTACTAGCAGTGACACCACGTGGTAGAGCTCTTCAGGCCTCGGCAAAGCTGTGGACTCACTCCACCAGCCAGCGCACATCTCTGGACGGATGACCGTAATAAGCACTGCTCTCCTAAAACCCATTTGTGAAGATTGCTTTTGTTCCTGGCTGTGTGCCATGACACCATCCCCGACACGGGAACACCAGAGAACACTATTATAGGGAAGAGAATCATTCCCTATAATAAACCATTCCCCATATCGGAGCAGGAGACGCTTTAATATCAGTACTGACATGCATCGATTTTTAAAACTGGGCTGTAGAAGGAATTCTAAAGTCACAGAATGCCTGTCTGGCTTTACGGGACATGCGGCTACAGACTCCAGCAGCTCCTCGGATGCGTTAGCCTCGGATGGTATTCCTGCTGTCACTGTGACGCTGCTGAAAGACACGGATAAGAATCGAAACTATGAACCTACGTTACTTACAGCTGTACAGAACCGCTTTTCTGACGGGGAACAAAACCCACTCTTCTCCACTGCAGCGCTACTCGATCCAAGATAACTAATGTAGCAGAGCTGGCTGACGCACTTCATTTAAAATACGTGAGATTTTAACGATTTAACGGTTCATATAGACTGCTCTCATTTACACCAACAGGTACTTCACTGTGAGCAAGTTATTCCACATGGTGTCAGAATCAAAACCAGAGAATTCTCTAAAATATATGGAGGCATATTTTATATTCTAGAAAATATAACTGGAGCATTATGAAACAATCACGATGGTCCCCAATCACTATTCCCTACATCAAAGCACTGCAGAATTATAGTGAACATGGACTATATTGACAAAGGTATTGGGACATCCCTTCTAATTACTGAGTTCAGGTGTTTCAGCCACACCCACTGCAAACAGGTGATTCAAAGAAAAACACACAGCCTCACAGTCTCCATAGACAAATACTGGCGGTAAAATGGGTCGTATTGATGTGAAGCTGAGTGACTTTAAACATGGCACGGTCATAGGACACCATCCCCGGCCCCAAGAGAGTTTATGAAATTTCTGCCCTGCTAGATCTGCCCCAGACAACTGTAAGTGCTGTTATTGTGAAAGGCAAGTGTCTAGGAACAACAATAGCTCAGCCACAAAACAGTAGACTATGCAAACTCACAGAGCGGGGCTGCCAAGTGCTGAAGCACACAGTGCCTATCCTCCGTTCAATCACTCACTAAAGAGCTTCAAATTGTCTCTGGGAACAACATCAGCAAAACAAGGGCATGTTAGGAGCTTCACAAAATGGGTTTCCATGGCCGAGCAGCTATACACAACTGGAAGGCTTTGTGGAGGAGGGACAACGCTGAGGCTGTTTTTTTAGATTTCCCTGAAGGGAAGTCGTTTGGCTTCAGCAGACTAAGACATTTTGGACAACTGCACGCTTGTCTGTTCCAACATGACTGAACCCTAGTGCACAAAGCAGGGTCCAAAAAAGGCACGGCTGGGTGAGTTTGGTGTGGAAGAATGAGACTCAAACACCTTTGGGATGAAATAGAACTGAGACTGTGAGCCCGGCTCTCTCACCCTACATTAGTGTTTATACCAGTTAATGAAGACTGTATCGGCCCAAGACCTGATGCTAGTGTCAGTATCGATGCACCCCCATATTCAGCACAAATAAAAGCCAGGCTTTAAATTATATGATGTACTTCTGTCCATTTTTATAGTAGCAGTTCATCACACAGTCAGAAACTCTACCTCCTTCCTTAACCGACTGGTTCTGCTTTCCTCTCCTGTTTTCTCCCAAGAGCGCTCACCATAAACTGGGCCAAGATCACAGGGAGACACAGCTTATAAGCCAAAACTGAGAAGCTGGTGGATTTAAGGAGGTCACAAATTCAACATTTCAACTGCTTTCCCTCTCCAGGCTCCGCCCACAAGCAAGTTCTTATACGACTGCTGTTATGACTTTGGACAAGTTTTACAGAACCCCAGTAAAAATCCCATTCGACCGTATAATAATAGCACTACTACTACTACTACTATTATTACAACTACTACTAATAATAAATAATAATCCAGTCATGAATCCCTGGGGCCTCTAATGAGGGTCAACACTCCAATTAGCCTTTGCGCAATTAAGGGGTTTGCATCAGGAAAGGGCTCTTCATGTTGATGAAGATTGTTGTGTATGTATGGAAGAACCCTTTAATGATGCAAAGAATGCTTTAATCATGCAAAGGGTTCTTTGAGCATTCATGGTTCTAACATTTTCTTTGCTTAAAGAACCCTTGAAAAACCAATGGCTATGTTATCCCAGGTGCCTGCTATGGAACGGCAGGCAATTGCTAAGGTGGTTGCTAAACCATTGCTATGGCAATGCAGGTAGTTGCTAAGGTGCTGCTGTGGAATCCAAGAAGGTTGCTAGGGTGCTGCTATGGAATCCAAAGTGGTTGCTAAGGTGTTGGGGGGAGGGGGTTGCTATGGTATCCCAGGTGGTTGCTAAGGCGCTGCTATGGAATCCATGGTGGTTGCTCTGGTATCCCAGGTGGTTGCTAAGATGTTGCTAGGCTGCTGCTTTGATATCTTAAGAGGTTGCTAAGGTGTTACCAGGCCATTGCTAGTGTCGCAGGTGGTTGCTAATGAGTATGCGTGTATACACATGTGCATTAGTATGTATGAGAGTCTGTAATCCCTGTGAGGGGCAGTGTGAGAGAGGGGCTGAGTCTACACGAAAGGGTGGGGCTACGCTGCTATAGGCTGAGTAAAGGGATAGGAAAACGGAAAAGTCAGTTTTACCAGCACAGTTTCCATTTCATAAAGTCCACAGTATCCAGTTACACAAACTCCGTGAAGAATTACTCTACTTCACATCTGTGCATCACCATATTCAGCAACACTACAGCAGATAGTTCAGGACACTCACGTAGATGAGGCCAGAGTAGTATCGGTCCTTCAGGTTGTGCAGTACAGAGGCTTCGTTCAGGCAGGTCAGCTCCGCCATGTCCTCCACTTTGCTGAACTTTGGCGGGTTCATCTTCTGGATGTCGTCTTTGTTGACCAGAGCCTTTTTGCCATTCTCTGCCAGCTCCACCACCACCTCCTCTCCTCTCTCCTCACGGACGCTGGCTGCCTCAAACCCATGCCGCTCCGAGGGAACCCACACAAGCCTCTTGGCGGTCCAGTCAGCCTGCGTGGCCGGGTTGTAGACCACTGCCCGGTCCACAAAGAGGTACCGCTCAGGGTCCTCCTGACCGCTCCTTTGAGCCATCTCCGGCATTAGGAACTACAGACAGGCCACCTGCAGAGAAACCGAGAACTAGATATCAGAACCAAAACAGAGCCTATATAAACTACACTCCTAAAGATGGTTCTTCATGGATTATTCAGTAAACCAAATTGCTCTATATAGAACTATGAATACTCAATACGCCACTTGTGTGATTAACGGGTTCATCACACTGACAGAGAATGTGGTCTACATGGTGCCATAAAGAAAGTTTTTGAAAAGGGTTCATGTTCAATTAGAGTTGGTGCACCACAAACTACACCACAAAACGAACCGAAATTACTGCAGTCACGATTTTAAGTCAAAACTTTTTGTCCAAAACCTTTTACGCCACATTTCCTGCCCTTCACATGATCTAAAAATGTCATAAAAGTGGTTCAGACATCAGGCAGTGAATTCATAAGGGAGCTTCTCAACGTCTGGTTCCCATCACCACCACTGTGAACAATCCCGACCACACTGAACCATTTCATCATGCAGAAATTGGAGGAGTTCCCTTGCTGTGACCAAGCCTCGTCATCTGCATTCACATACATGCGCCAAGTACAGTACCAGACGAGCTACTTTAATACTACAGAGTATTAAAATATGCCACGTTATTCAATACCAAATTTCTGCAAGTTCTCGATTTCAGACTAATCTGAAAACCAGGAGCGTTTGATTTAAACCACGCCCACTTTCGGTTTACATTTTAACATGGGGAACTCCGCTGACTTTCCTGCATAATTAGAGACTTAAGATGTAAAAGTCATTCAGGGTTGTTTTGGTGTGAAATGCTCTGTTCCACAGAAACTTGGAGTCAGAGTTGTTCACAGTGGTGGTGATAGGAACCAGATGTCCACCTCTAAAAGCTCCCTCACAGAAAGTTCCTACATCAAATGTTTATAAATACACTGCATGATGTCCAAGACACTGTTACAATAGTTTTGAGAAAGTTTTGGCTTTAAAACTCATTCACGGTGGAGGAATACATGCAGGATGCTGTGAGACACAATAGTGGCCAATGAGAATTATTATTTCAGATTTTCCACTATTTTCCACCCATCAGCAATATTCCATCTATATGCACAGGCACATGTTCGCTGGTGATTTTGGATAGTAGTTAAAAAGGCTGTATATGTGTGGCAGTCATGGCGACCCCTGGTTCCTATAACCACAAGTGTGAAAGAGTCGGTGCGTTTCTCTGCAATATACCATTCCTCACTGAATACACCAGCCCGGCCGATTTCAAGCCAAAGCAATTTGTACAGCACGATCAGATCTCAGGATATAAATAAGGCAAAAATACAAAGAGAACAAACCATCTTAACCTCAAGGTGGAAAGCCATACTGAACTTGAACTAGGGGTAGACACCATGACTCTATCTTATAATTACCATGATAAATTGGGTTACAATGTTTTCCTGAGCTCATCATGAAGGTCATCAGCGTTTAAAGGGGAATCCCGCCAATTAACTTCATATTTCTGTATAGCCGAGTGTTTGATGTGTAATCATAGTGATTCAGTGTGGTTTGGTGTGAAATGGTTCACATGCCTTTACAGTGGTGATGGTAGGAGCAAGGGGGCACCATGACTACCGCACACATATAGACACCGGTGAACCTACACCCGTCCTCTGGGTTCTACATGGAACGTCAATGATGGTAAAATAGTGGAAAAACGGAAATAACTCATTGGGAACAATTCTGCCTCACAACACCCTGAAAGTATCCCCACCACAAGCTGATCAAAGGGCCAAAAACTTCTCAACAGACAAACATTTCATGTAATAACTTTCTGTGATGGAGATTTTAGAGGAGGACGTCTGGTTCCCATCACCTCCACTGTGAATTGGCAAGTTTCTCTACAACGGAGTGTTTCACAACAAACCTCTCAGAAAGACTCTGCTCCATTAAATTATGCAGAAATAAAAAATTCATCATCGCCGTTGGCCTCATCACAATTATTATTATTATTGTTGTTATTATTATCGTATGACACAGGCCTTATTAAACTAATACTAAATATCGCGATGCTCATTGAATATCGTTCAAATATCTTAGATTATCGCGATATTTTCTTCCCATACCGACCACATCAGGAGAATGTGCTGATATTTGCGATTTATGCATCACTTCAGCGTTTAAAAATGAAATAAACAGATGTCTGGGCCTAAAGCACAGACAAACATCCCCAAAAGAGCCAGAGATATGCAGGAGTGGACCAAAGCTGGACTAAAAATAAAAGCAGAAATGGGTCACCGCTGCAGATTCTTCACAATATTGAGGCCAAACAGCTCAACAAACTCCACAAAACAGATAAAAACACATCAAAAAGTCTCTCACATCAACCCAGGAGAGCAAATACAGGATAACTGAACAGAAAAGTTCATAAAAATGACGATGATGCCGTCAGTAAGAAGGCATTCTCGGCGTTCCACCTTAAACGGTGCGGAGTTAACAGTCCGGAGCCTGAGGCGCCAGAATGTAACTGCTGCACTGTTTAAGGTGGAACGGCAAAGCGTTATCTGCTAGCTAACGGCATCATCACCATCATCATCATCACTATTTCGGAAAATGATGAAATAACTTTTTTCTTAAACGAGTTTAACCGTCTTTATAGCCCAGATACCGCCTCAGTCAATAGACGAACAGCCGAAATTGTGCCTTTTCTGAGCTCCTCTCCGATAAAAGCAGTGTTTCACTGGCTAAAGTCCGTTAGCCTGTCCGCTAACCGCAGCCTCCTCCTCAGTCCTGATAAAATAATCCGCCAACACGAGCGCTGGAGCTCAGCCGCAGCCCCGCACAGAATCCCCACAGAACAAGGACTTACGAAGGGCAAAGCCTTTGACTGTGAGCAGCTGAAATGAGCCTCTAATCCAGGCCGTCCAGTTTTACAACAATCCAGTTTTTTGTTTTTCAAATATATTAAACTCGGTCTCGCCTCCCTCCGCGCTGCTGCAGCCGCTTCTACTCAACCGAACCCAGCGGACCGCGCTTTCTAAACGCACCAGCCAATCAGAGCACGGCCCCTAGCCGGGCGACCAATCACAGCCCGGCAACCGGCTGGGCGACCAGTCGCAGCCCAGAGGGGCACTACATGGCAACCAGCACACCAATCAGAGCAGCTAGGCGACCGCTGAACAACTTTACACACGCCCTACAGAGCAATCAGCCAATCACAACCCTGTGCCCGCCTGAGACAACCAATCACTGCTCAGTTCTCTATTAGGCGACCAATCACAAGACAACCTGTCAAAGCTCTACTCTCATCAACCAATCACAACGTCACATAAACAAGCGACCAATCACAACCCGACACTGTTTCACAGTCAGTCACAGCCCCAATGCAGGCCTGAGGCAACCAATCACGGCTCCATTCTCTACTGAGCGACCAATCACAACTATACACTCATCAACCAATCACAAACCTACAGAGCACTGAATGACAACCAGGAGACCAATCACAACCCTATGCCCTACTAGACAGTCAATCAGAGCCCGGAGTCCCCTCAGACAGACAATCACGACCATGTAGAGCACTAAGCGACAACCTGACTACCAATCACAGCTCAGTTCTGTCTCCATCAACCAATTATGACCCCACATCCCCTCAGACAACCAATGACAATGCTACACCCATTAACCAATCAGAATCTAGCTCTGCACACAGTGGAGTGACGCTCCTGCATGTCATATTGTCATGCCCAAACATCAATTAGTATTAAGAGAGCAATTGGGACGCAGCGTCTGTCTCTTATTGATCAAGTTATTGATTATTGGCTGCAGGCTATTGATCTCAAAAGCTCCTGTCTGTCTAACTCAGGGCTGCCCAAAGTTTTGATCTTGGGTGCTAAATAACGAAGTAAAGAAGATGAGAACATTTCAAACTGAGGGCAAAAATATTTGATCAATTAAATAAAACATTTTAAAACGAAAATAACAATTTATAAAGTTTTATTATATATATATATATAGTACAGTATGGCGCACTGAGTCTTTTATCTGGTTTGTTTTGTATATTAATGTAAATAAGCGTAAGGTTTAAAGTTGGCCGGGCTAAATGGAGGAGAGTGGTCCCCTCTGGTGGTGACGAAGGGTATTACAGCAATTCAAATAGGCCATAATGCATCAGTGTGCTTGTACTAACTGTTATAAAATTAAAGGTAAATTTCACCGAATTTTAAAATTTGAGGTTGAATTTTACTTTTTAAAGTTAGAGATGTGAATAAAGTCACTCAGAGTGGTCTGTTTACATCTTAACAGTTTAATTCTCTGCGACTAAATCAAGCACAAACTGACCTTGCCGAAACACATTAGAACCATTAGACTTTAAACCTGATGGTTTTGCTTTCTAATTGGCTTAATGGTTACCAACAGAGACCACTAGTGTCCAGTAGGACCCCTTTAGATCTCATTAGGAAACCAACAAATGCACCTGAGATCAAAACACCTGTTAAACTATTAGAGCCCTTGACAATGTGATACCAACCCATCAGGAGAACACAGAGCACCAGGGCGAGGCTCAGGCCATCAGACCCTGCGCGCTCACACACGCGCGCGCACACCGAGCAGAAAAGCAGCGCGAGCCTTTCAGCAGCTGAACATCAAATGCATTCAAGATCACACTGACGGACCATAGACTGTCTATACTCCACAGCACCACCCCGTGGCGGCGCCCTGAAACTACACTGAAATGAACTAGTAGAGGTCCATGCATGCTACTACTACTACTGCTACTGCTACTACTGCTACTACTGCTACTGCTACTACTACTACTGCTACTACTACTACTACTACCGCTACTACTACTACTACTACTGCTACTACTACTACTGCTACTGCTACTACTACTACTGCTACTACTACTACTACTGCTAATAATAATAATACTAATATTACTAATACTAATACTACTGCTACTACTACTTCTACTACTACTACTACTAATATTGCTAATACTACTACTACTACTACTACTACACTACTACTACTACTACTGCTACTACTGCTACTACTACTACTACTACTACTACTACTAATAATAATAATAATACTACTAATAATAATAATAATACCAATACTACTACTGCTACTACTAATACTACTACTACTACTAAGACTAATACTAATACTAATACTAATACTAAAACTACTACTACTACTACTACTACTACTACTAACAATAACTAACAATAACTAACAATTAATAATAATAATAATAATAATAATAATAATAATAAGCAGCTTTATTTACTTACTTTCACACATAGAGATTTAACTCAATGTAAACACATGTACACCTTTAAAAAGATGGTTCTTCAAGGGTTCTTTAACAAAGACAGAAAGACAGTGGTTTTATATAGAACACTCAGTGAAAAAACTGCATGCTTAAAGTATTCCCTGAATGGTGGAATGGCTCTTCAGATTGATGGAGAATGTCCTAACAGCTCTGTCCTAACAGGGTTAATTACTTGCTGGTTAATTCTCTTCTTGGTACTTCTTTTCTTGAGTGCCTTGCTGTCCCTTTGTTTCTGTGACACTGTATGTTCCTGTTGTGGGAATAATAAAAGATTATTTTATCACCGTTCTGTATGAGAGGCTGTTTAGGCCACAATCCTGATTAACCTCTCACACAAACTATCAAACCTCTGACACTTGCCATCAAATCCTCTCACACTCACTATCAAACCCTCTCACACTTGATGCTAAGTGTAAGAGAGTTTGACAGTGAGTGTGAGAGATTTGATGGTGAGTGTGAGATTTGATGGTGAGTGTGAGAGGTTTGATGGTGAGCGTGAGAGGTTTGACAGTGAGTGTGAGAGGTTTGATGGTGAGTGTGAGAGGTTTGATGGTGAGCATGAGAGGGTTTGATGGTGAGTGTGAGAGGTTCGATGGTGAGTTTGAGAGGTTTGATGGTGAGTGTGAGAGGTTTGACAGTGAGTCTGAGAGGTTTGATGGTGAGTGTGAGAAGTTTGATGGTGAGTTTGAGAGGTTTGATGGTGAGTGTGAGAGGTTTGACAGTGAGTCTGAGAGGTTTGATGGTGAGTGTGAGAGGTTTGACAGTGAGAGGTTTGACAGTGAGTGTGAGAGGTTTGATGGTGAGTGTGAGAGGTTTGACAGTGAGTGTGAGAGGTTTGACAGTGAGTGTGAGAGGTTTGATGGTGAGTATGAGAGGTTTGATGGTGAGCGTGAGAGGTTTGACAGTGAGTGTGAGAGGTTTGATGGTGAGTGTGAGAAGTTTGATGGTGAGCATGAGAGAGTTTGATGGTGAGTGTGAGAGGTTCGATGGTGAGCGTAAAAGAGATTTGATGGTGAGTGTGAGAAGTTTGATGGTGAGTTTGAGAAGTTTGATGGTGAGTGTGAGATGTTTGATGGTGAGTGTGAGAGGTTTGGCAGTGAGTGTGAGAGGTTGGATGGTGAGCGTGAGAGGTTTGACAGTGAGAGGTTTGACAGTGAGTGTGAGAGGTTTGATGGTGAGCGTGAGAGGCTTGATGGTGAGTGTGAGAGGTTTGATGGTGAGTGTGAGAGATTTGATGGTGAGCATGAGAGGGTTTGATGGTGAGTGTGAGAGGTTTGACAGTGAGAGGTTTGACAGTGAGTCTGAGAGGTTTGATGGTGAGTGTGAGAGGTTTGACAGTGAGTGTGAGAGGTTTGATAGTGAGCGTGAGAGGTTTGACAGTGAGAGGTTTGACAGTGAGTGTGAGAGGTTTGATGGTGAGCGTGAGAGGTTTGATGGTGAGCATGAGAGGGTTTGATGGTGAGTGTGAGAGGTTCGATGGTGAGCGTAAAAGAGATTTGATGGTGAGTGTGAGAAGTTTGATGGTGAGTGTGAGAGGGTTTGATGGCGAGTGTGAGAGGTTTGATGGTGAGCGTAAAAGAGATTTGATGGTGAGTGTGAGAAGTTTGATGGTGAGTGTGAGAGGTTTGACGGCGAGTGTGAGAGGGTTTGATGGTGAGTGTGAGAGGTTTGATTGTGAGTGTAAGAGGTTTGATGGCGAGTATGAGAGGTTTGATGGTAAGTATGAGAGGGTTTGATAGTGAGTGTGAGAGGGTTTGATGGTGAGTGTGAGAGGTTTGATGGCGAGTATGAGAGGCTTGATTGTGAGTGTGAGAGGTTCGATGGCGAGTATGAGAGGTTTGATGGTGAGTGTGAAAGGGTTTGATGGTGAGTGTCAGAGGTTTGATGGTGAGTGTGAGAGGTTTGATGGCGAGTATGAGAGGTTTGATGGCGAGTGTGAGAGGTTTGATGGCAAGTATGAGAGGTTTGATGGTGAGTGTGAGAGGGTTTGATGGTGAGTGTGAGAGGATTGATTGTGAGTGTGAGAGGTTTGATGGCGAGTGTGAGAGGGTTTGATGGTAAGTGTGAGAGGCTTGATTGTGAGTGTGAGAGGTTTGATGGCGAGTGTGAGAGGGTTTGATGGTGAGTGTGAGAGGCTTGATGGTGAGCATGAGAGATTTAATGGTGAGTATTAGAGGTTTTGATAGTGAGTGTGAGAGGGTTTGATGGTGAGTGTGAGAGGTTTGATGGTGAGTGTGAGAGGTTTGATGGTGAGCATGAGAGATTTAATGGTGAGTATTAGAGGTTTTGATAGTGAGTGTGAGAGGTTTGATGGTGAGCATGAGAGATTTAATGGTGAGTATTAGAGGTTTTGATAGTGAGTGTGAGAGGTTATTTAGGATTTTGGTCTAAACAGCCTCTCATAATTCTGATAACATGTCTGAGCACAAAGACAACAAGAAACAGGTAACTTTTACATGTACTTTATGGATCAGACAGAGAAGCCACTGTCCTACTTTGGAAGGGCAACATTTTGAAGTATCTAGGTAAATACAAAAATATAAATTTGATGGTGAGTGTGAGAGGTTCGATGGTGAGTTTGAGAAGTTTGATGGTGAGTGTGAGATGTTTGATGGTGAGTGTGAGAGGTTTGGCAGTGAGTGTGAGAGGTTGGATGGTGAGCGTGAGAGGTTTGACAGTGAGAGGTTTGACAGTGAGTGTGAGAGGTTTGATGGTGAGCGTGAGAGGCTTGATGGTGAGTGTGAGAGGTTTGATGGTGAGCGTGAGAGATTTGATGGTGAGCATGAGAGGGTTTGATGGTGAGTGTGAGAGGTTTGACAGTGAGAGGTTTGACAGTGAGTCTGAGAGGTTTGATGGTGAGTGTGAGAGGTTTGACAGTGAGTGTGAGAGGTTTGATAGTGAGCGTGAGAGGTTTGACAGTGAGAGGTTTGACAGTGAGTGTGAGAGGTTTGATGGTGAGCGTGAGAGGTTTGATGGTGAGCATGAGAGGGTTTGATGGTGAGCGTGAGAGGTTCGATGGTGAGCGTAAAAGAGATTTGATGGTGAGTGTGAGAAGTTTGATGGTGAGTGTGAGAGGGTTTGATGGCGAGTGTGAGAGGTTTGATGGTGAGCGTAAAAGAGATTTGATGGTGAGTGTGAGAAGTTCGATGGTGAGTGTGAGAGGTTTGACGGTGAGTGTGAGAGGGTTTGATGGTGAGTGTGAGAGGTTTGATTATGAGTGTAAGAGGTTTGATGGCGAGTATGAGAGGTTTGATGGTAAGTATGAGAGGGTTTGATAGTGAGTGTGAGAGGGTTTGATGGTAAGTGTGAGAGGTTTGATGGCGAGTATGAGAGGTTTGATGGTGAGTGTGAGAGGTTCGATGGCGAGTATGAGAGGTTTGATGGTGAGTGTGAGAGGGTTTGATGGTGAGTGTCAGAGGTTTGATGGTAAGTGTGAGAGGTTTGATGGCGAGTATGAGAGGTTTGATGGTGAGTGTGAGAGGTTTGATGGCGAGTATGAGAGGTTTGATGGTGAGTGTGAGAGGTTTGATGGCAAGTATGAGAGGTTTGATGGTGAGTGTGAGAGGATTTGATGGTGAGTGTGAGAGGATTGATTGTGAGTGTGAGAGGCTTGATTGTGAGTGTGAGAGATTTGATGGCGAGTGTGAGAGGGTTTGATGGTGAGTGTGAGAGGCTTGATTGTGAGTGTGAGAGGTTTGATGGCGAGTGTGAGAGGTTTGATGGTGAATGTGAGAGGTTTGATGGTGAGCATGAGAGATTTAATGGTGAGTATTAGAGGTTTTGATAGTGAGTGTGAGAGGGTTTGATGGTGAGTGTGAGAGGTTTGATGGTGAGTGTGAGAGGTTTGATGGTGAGCATGAGAGATTTAATGGTGAGTATTAGAGGTTTTGATAGTGAGTGTGAGAGGTTTGATGGTGAGCATGAGAGATTTAATGGTGAGTATTAGAGGTTTTGATAGTGAGTGTGAGAGGTTATTTAGGATTTTGGTCTAAACAGCCTCTCATAATTCTGATAACATGTCTGAGCACAAAGACAACAAGAAACAGGTAACTTTTACATGTACTTTATGGATCAGACAGAGAAGCCACTGTCCTACTTTGGAAGGGCAACATTTTGAAGTATCTAGGTAAATACAAAAATATAAATTCAATCAATTACTTTACAAATATTACAAATCAGGAGAAAATAGTGTGCTGGTACAGAATCAGATCTGTCATCATGAAAACTGACATTATAAACCCACCACTATAGTGTAACACCTCCCTCCTTACTGAGAAGATCTTCGGGGATTAAATGGTTTTTGATCATTCAGGTCCAGTTTGTTCCTTCCTGAAAATGAAGCACCTGCTCAGGAAAGTCCTCAGAACACCCGGCACAGAAAGAAAGACGAGCCAGAAGATCCCACAGAATAAGCCACCAACACCGAGCGGCCACTACAATATCACACACTCACTCAGATTTACTGCTTAAAGGGAAACTCCAGACATTTGTCAGACATTCTGCCTAATTAAATGGTCAAGATGTAAACAGAGTCATTCAGAGTGGTTTGGTGTGAAATGCTGTTCTAGAGAAACGAACCCGACGTCCACCTCTCACAGAAAGTTATTACATGAAATGGTTATTAATACACTGCCTGATGTCTGAGACTTTATGATAGTTTAAGAAGATTCTGGCCTTAAACCATATTCATGGTGGAGGGACACATGCAAGATGCTGTGAGGTAAAATAGCCCGCAAAGAAAGCTTATTATTTTAAATTTTCCGCTATTTTCCCATCATCAACATTCCATGTAAACTAACAAGACACGTGTAGGTTCACTGGTGGTTTTAGATAGTAAGTAAAATGTCTATATGTGTGTTGTAGTCATGGCAACCCCTGGTTCCTATCACCACCACTGTAAAGACATCTGAACCATTTCACACCAAACCGGTCAATCACTATGTTCACATCTCTACCACCAAACTATACAGAAATCTTGAAACATCTGTGGAATTCCCCTTTATTATGTTCTGTAGCATATATGAGCACATTTCACTGCATGGGAGCAAATTTGCCTTTGTAGGAAGTTCAGCTGCACTGTAAAAGCTGCAGAGCAAGGACACTTTACAGAACCACACATGCCGCACAGGGAAGGAGGCGGTGCATGTTCACTCCCACTGTCCACTTCATTAGAAACAGAAAGGCCTGACTGAGGTGAAAATGGATTTCTTCACATTTTATACCTATTTTATAGATTTTAAAATGTACACTCCAGTAGATCCACAGAGCAGTGAACGATACGGAGCTGGAAGCCACTAAGATTCACCAACAGTCTTAACAGTCTACAAATACTGAATCATGGGGGCAGAGCTACTCTGGATTCTTAACGGTTTCGGTTTCTATTATGTATTTTATCCTTTTACTTCATTTATTTGTACTATATACTATATTTACATGTTATTGTACTATAACATGACCTCTGTATGCTAACAGTGAGGTCTGGATTAAAGAAACCTTTAACTTTCTGACAGAGGCTCATTATAATAAGTTACTAATTATGGGTATTTATGCAAAATTTAGTCAATACAGATAACTCAGCGGAACCCATAGATAAACATACCAAGATGCCGCATTGGGTCCAGCCCAAAACCTCGACGGCACCACCATTTTGGGACTATCATCATCACTTCTGGACAGTATTTTGCTCCATTACAGAGCGGCACTTTAAGAAAGATACTGTCCAAAATGACACTATTTAAAGAATATTTCTCTCAGATAGTGAGATAGGATTATATAACGGAGGGAACGCAGTGATACACACTCATGTTTGTGTGGTGTTTATGTGTAGATATGGCTGTGTGTTTGGTGATTTAACTCATAGCGTTCCTTAATCTGTGTATTCAAAATAGATTAATGTTAGTAGGTCCTTACACGAACATGAAGTCAGCTTCTTCTTATTCGCCAGCTTCTTGTTTGAAGTCTCCCATTCCACCTTAAATGGTGCAGCTTCAGGCACCAGAAAATAAATGCTGTACCATTTAAGGCGGAAGGGGAAAACTCGAACAAGAAGCTGGTGAATAGGAAGTCGACTTCAGCTTCGTCCTTCTTTCTGTGTTTTGGGGGGTTTATTTTGTTTTTGTGTGTATGAAGATTAAAGCAGTAAACTCTCGTTTTTAATGTCAGGCGCAGACTGAACACTGTTCTGCTGGTCTTATGGCTAATTAGCACGATCAGTTATTAAAATAATCTGCGCAGCCTAGATTTAACTGTGTCTGAGGATTAAAACAAAACAAATTTGGGGAAAATCGGTTGAGTAATAAGGAACTTGTGGCCAATTTCATCCTGAGACTCATCGTCTCTCAATACAATTGAATTTGTTCACAAGCGGATATTGACCGATCCAGCATGGCGGATGTGCAGACATATCACATCAGACAGAGAACAGAAAACAACGCGACATCTAGGAATGTATATCCATGGTGGAACCTCCATATTGGCCAACAGGGGCTGCAAGACTTCAGATTTTTTGAAGTTGACAGTTTTGTGATGAAGCGACTTTGGCTAATAACTGATGACGTCGTGAGGAGAAGCGAATGCTTTTCAACAAGCAAGTTTGAAGATGAAGACAAACTCCACAGGTGAGTAGAGCGTGATGCGCCCTTTCTAGTGACCCTTGGATTGCCCTGGTAGCCTTCAGGGAACCAGAGACACCGACCTTGCAAATGTGTATTCATTTTGGGCGCACCCTAGGAGGCCTTGCTGAGACGTTCGCCTGCACCCGGAGATCCGGAGAGCCAGAGAAATTTAGAAAAATGAGAGTAACTAACTTTAAACTTAACAGGATTACAGGGAGTTATGCTCCCTCTCTAACCATACAGGACTTATTACTGTAGTCTTCAGGAAACAACGTTCAGTATCTGAGGTCTGAAGCATTGTAGATTGACGGAGATGGCAGGAAACCGCATATACGGACCAAGGAACCACCAGACTCCTCACCTGCTGTTGTCTCTGAGGCATCCATGTTGTTAGTGTCATAATCACATGATCCTAGACTAGTCGAAATCAAGATAGCTGCTCTGCAATAAAGCTTTAAAGTTGACATGTCGACTAGTCTGTGCACCCCTATCAGCCAATACTATTAGCCAACTGATACGTCAATTGTATCTATTAGAAACTCTCATTCAAATAATATGTGGTCCACAGCTGCCGTGCGGTCAGACACTGACCAGTGATGAATGGAGCAGAACGGCTGATAAACTGGGCAGCGTCAGATGGACCACAGTCTCTGAATGCACACCTATACAGTGGGAGGTGTTTCTAATAAAGTGGCCAGTTAATAGAAGAACAAGGTAAGTGTTTCTGATAAAATGACCAGTGAGTGTATCCACAAGGTAGGTGATTCTAATAAAGTGGCCAGTTAACAGAAGCACAAGGTAGGTGATTCTAATAAAGTGGCCAGTTAATAGAAGCTCAAGGTGGGTGATTCTAATAAAGTGGCCAGTTAATAGAAGCTCAAGGTGGGTGTTTCTAATAAAGTGGCCAGTTAACAGAAGCACAAGGTGGGTGATTCTAATAAAGTGGCCAGTTAATAGAAGCTCAAGGTGGGTGTTTCTAATAAAGTGGCCAGTTAACAGAAGCACAAGGTGGGTGTTTCTAATAAAGTGGCCAGTTAACAGAAGCTCAAGGTGGGTGTTTCTAATAAAGTGGCTTGTGAGTAGATGCACAAGACAGGTGTTTCTAATATAATGGCCAGTACATAGAAACACAAGGTAGGCATTTTAAGCAGTATTGAATGGCTTGTAATAAAGTGGAGTTGGACTGTATAATGTCAGTAATCTGTAAGAAAGACGACACAGATCGCGTTTTAATCCCATCTGAGACTCAGTGAAACTGTTTTAGTGTTAGAACTCCAACTTAAACATCTTCTTCGAGAGGCAAAGGGATGAGTGTGTGTGCGGGTTGTGAATAATCCGCACACCAGCCGTGTGGTAGAGTACTCTACCTATCTGATGTGGTTCGGTGTACTCTAACTATCCGATAGGTAGAGTACACCGAACACACTGCAGTGTCTGAGCTCCCTTTAAGTCCAGGTAACTAATGCAGCGTGAACATGGCACCGGTCAGCTAAAGGTCCACCAAAGTCCAGTCGCTCGGGTCAGGGGATGATGCCTGCAAAGGTGTTGATGGGGAGAGGGAGCCCTCGGTTCATGAGCTTGCTCAGTCCTGTGTCCACGTCCTCCTCTGACGTGAACTTGGACATCACTGACTTCTGAATGTAGTATCCAGGATCTTTACACGGCTCGATCTCAATGCTGCAAAGGAGGAGGAAAGAGATGAACCTGAACCATCTGAATCAGTCTGTGAGGAGCTTTGATCTCATCATGAAAATATCAGTTCGTGATGAGATCAAAGTTTGAGGACACTTTGCTTTCTTCTCAAATGTTCTGGATGATGTATGACATTATCAGTCATTGTTACTTTTCAGTGAAGTATGAAACTCCCTGAGCAGGTTCAGTTTATCATGAAGCAGCTCTGTGTTAATACTGTGTGTATCGTCGCTGTCCAGCGAAATGTGTGCATTTGTTGTGTTCAAGTCTATTATTATTATAAGAAAACGCATTACACATGATACGTGAAGAAATACATATGTATTACATTATTCAACACCTAATTTCCAGTGCATCTATGGGAAATTCATTATAGTCTCTTTTTTTGCCTTTATAAGTCTAAAAATGTCAGATGGTGCAACCATCCAACCATATATGTTGGTTACATAAACTACTAAAAAAGTAATTTAGTTATGAAATTAAAAATAAAATAGGTTGGACACAATTTTATGTTTGAAAACTTAAAAAAAGTTGCAAAATAAGGCAAAATAAGGTGTTCAGCTCACTTAAAAACTTTTATCTGCAAGTTCTTACTTCTTCTTCTTACTACTTTTATGGAGGAGGTTCCCTGACTAACACTGAGACAAACATTCACGTGTTTGAGATCCTTTAATTAAACCCGATTAGCCTCACGGCCAGTATGATGGTGTGGTCAGTTACTACAAACTAGCAAATGAAGCACGATCATTTGTATTGATAAGGTGTCCACAAGCTTTTGATGATATACTGAGATTTTATGATCACAGATCTGCTGATGTAGGGGATGACCCCTCACCTCTGAACATCCCGGAAGGTTCTGCGCAGGTCTTTGTCCAGGCACACGCTGAAGCCCGTCCTCTCTGGAGTCTTTAACCTCAGGCTGCATGTTCTGATCTTAGAACCCTGCACAAAGCAAACGTTAAAAACATCAGATCTGCTGCTCTGAATGTCTGCTTCCCCTTTTCTTGTTCACACTGCCAGATCTGATTTTTAGCATGTCCAGATTATATCCAGGTGGATTGTTGATAGTCTGGACAGCAAAGAACCACATGAAATCTGATTTTTGCTAATTGGATCCAAATCACATCTGAATGCGGTTCCAGTCGGATTTGTACAGATGCGACTCTAATTTTGATGCTTTCTACTGCAGGTGCTCTCTGTAATGTTTTTGTCATCGAAACAAACATAAAAAAAGTCAGATGTGCAGACTGGAACCTGTCCAAACCAAACGGAAACCACACGTAAATGTCCTGCATTGTGTAACTGTGTAGTGACTTATGTAAAGACATTTAAGTAGTTATGTACTGATGACTGTAGACATCAAAGCAGTTACAGGAAAGAGCTTCTAATTTACGTCTGAAAAAATCCCGACTGTTTCTCTGATGAAGGCTTGGTGGTTTTATGCGTTTTGTAGTTTAGACATTCAAAACAGAAAGACTCAGGTACAGTTTCCTCAACCTAACTCTGACCCTGCTGAATAAATCAAATGGCTACATTTATATTTATCTATATCACGACCCCCATCAATTTGTTCCCATCACCTTGTTTACATCTCAACCACTGAATTACTCCGAAATTTTAAAAAGTGGTATAATTCAACTCTTCAATACTAATCAGAGCAGAAGTTTTATTTCAGAGCATTCTGACAAAGTTGTGAGTGGAGATGGAGCCACAGGACACCTTACTGCCGTGTAACAATTCCACATTAGACTCAGTTCAGTTTTCAGTGAACCTCAGTAGTTCCAGTTGCCGTATTTTATGATTGTTGTTGGAAAAAAATCTTGTGTCTTATGTCTGTTTTACCGTCTTGGCTGTAAATGTGTCTCAGTTTATGCTAACGTACTGGTACGGAACGTTTTATATCCCCGGAAACAGAGACTGACTTTGCTCTGCTTTAAGCTTTAGTTCAGCTTTTCTCACATCTCCAACAGGAAACTTTTCCAAAAGTAGAAGTCAGCTTCTCGTTTGCCATCTTCTTGTTCAAATTTTCCCATTCAAGAAATGAATTCTGGTACAGAATGTAACTCCTGCACCATGTAAGGTAGAACAGGAAAAAACAAGAAGCTGATGAATGAGAATCTGACTTCAGCCTTGCAACGTTTTAGGGTTTGGCAGCTTCTCTTGCAGATTAAACATGTCAGGAAACTAAGCGGAGTGATTATGAACGCAAATAAGTCCATTTGTCTCCAAATTATCAATGTCCGTCTTAAATCTTTCTCTTTATCTTGTCATTAGCTACTATCTAGGGCAGATTGTTGTTTGTGTTGCAGCAGTCTGCACTGTTCTTCAGCGTTAAAGGGTGAATTAACTCAGGCGTTTATTGTTAAAACTGTGTTAGAAAGATCAGCAGAGCTTTATTTTACTGCAAAGGAGGATTATGTTGACTTTATCTTTAAAAACCGAATTCTGCTCTGGAGCCACAACAGGGCAGTAAAAGAGGAGCCACATGTTGCCCACCCCTGGATTTGAAATCAAGCTTGCCCCTTTTGGAGCTTATATAGAGCCATTTTCAAAAGGACCATGCACATTCTCCATCAATCTGAAGAGCCATTTCTCCATGCAAAGAACTATTGAAGCATGCAAAACATTCTTAGAGTGTTTGTGGTTCTATATAGAATCACTTCTTTCCTCAGGAACCCCCAATGTAGTGTCAATCAGTCTCACCGAGCTGCACTTGGTCTTCGTGTTGCTCAGTTCCACCGTCAGACAGTTCAGATCTGAAAGAGTTGAATAAAAGAAAAACAGTACATCATACTGATAAAGTCAGTTTCTCTAATCTTCTTTCTAACCTCCCTCCTGTGTGTGTGTGTGTGTGTGTGTGTGTGTGTGTGTGTGTGTGTGTGTGTGTGTGTGTGTGTGTGTGATTGCTGTGTGTGCAGTAGGTGCTGCACAGACTAGTCCACTAAGTCTCCTTTAAAGGCTCTTCACATAAGATGATTCTCATATTTTCATATCAAAACGCTCCGTTATCTTCATCACTACTTTCCAAAACTGCTGCAGCAACTTCAGCAGCTGTGAACTCTCTGCAGGCCATTTCACATGTGTCTCCAATGAGGACTGAATGAAGTATGAAGGGTTTCCAGAGTGATGGTCAGTCCTGAGTGATTTCTTGAATGTCCATTTGTCAGTTTCACACAGAATGCATATGGACACACGAATCCACCAATTCCACATGGTGAAAGGCCGATGATGGTCATGAATGATCTCGTGATAAGACGGAATGAAAGGGCGACTCCACAGATTCAGGAAATGTTTGTACTGTGTTTCTGGGCTGGATTATCACAAAGATTTTAAGGCACAGGCTCCAGTGGAAGAACTTTGACTTTGACTAGTCGCTGATCACGTGATTATGAAACTAACAACGCCTCAGAGACGACAACAGGTGAGGAGCCTGGTGATTTCAGGGTCCGTATCTCTGGTTTCCTGAAGGCTATCAAGGAATGTTGCTTTTTCTTCTGTTTAATTCATGACATCATCAGTGATTAGTCAACGTTAACCATCATTTATATCACCATAAAACGGTCAACTTTCAAAAACCTGAAGTCGTGTAGCCTCTGTTGTGTCACAGGTTGGAGACCTACCTTCCGTTCTGTTGGTGGGTATCGCTGAAATCTGAACTCCGGTGGTCCGCAGAGAAAGACCTTTTTCTGCTTCTCTGTTGCTTAGCGACACCTGAGATGGAAAAAAAAGAGATCATGAGCGTTGTAATGGATGGACAGTGAGAGAAAACACACTCGAGAGCAGCCACTCAGAAGCCATCTACTTCAGAAAAGCGAAAACCCCAGCCTGAAATGACCAGTTAGGAAGAGCATAAGCCCTGGGTCAACAATGAGTAAGAGACTCTAATGACCCATCAGTTGGTCCACACTTCACTTCCTCAGTCCATAATGACATAACGTAGACCTTAATTTCATAGCAGAGGCAGAACAGCTCCAGAATGGAGGTCAACCCCATTGATGCTGACATAAAATGTGATGGTTGATGAAGCTGTTGGAGATCACGCTGATTTCAGAAGCAATAAACTATTATTAATAGTACTGACTTTTTTTGTATGTGTGGACAGAAATCGAACTAACCTCTCCTTTAAGCAAATAGCAAAGCATACAAATTCACTATGAAATAAAAAGAAATGAAATACTAACAGCTGCTTACATCGGAACTCAGAGCATGTTTTTTGTACACTGAAAGGCTGAAACACCCTTTTCTATGAAGACTGCTTATGAAGCATTTTGAGCTCAACACAGGGAACGAACAAAAAAACATTCTAGCTATCCAGAACCTCTCTGTGACTCCAACTAAGAACCGAATGCTAAGCGTAAAAAGTAAATTAGGATTTAAAGCTCCCTCAAATCGAAATCACAGAGGTCAGAGAGAACTTCTTTCACAGTCCTGTTATGCCACTGGGACTTCAGCAAGGTACTGAGAGTTCCAGGTTTGGATTTGTAACTGTATTATGTTGTACTGCACCACTGGGTGGAGCAATGCTTTAACTGCACCCCAGTAAGGTGGCTCTGCCAGGGACATGTTTCTGATAAAGTGGCCGGGGAGTGTAGTCTGATTTGAGTGGAGTGGAGTTCAGCTGACCTTCGTGTAGTTGAGGGAGATGAGAGCGCCACACAGCTCCACTGGAGCCTTCTTCTGTCTCATGGACATTTCTGTAGGAGGAAGAGAGGCAGTCAGGACACAACTCTGACTGACTTTATTACAGAGCCTGGTTTATCAATCTGACAGAGAGATCACAGAATTATTGGTCATTAATTAGTGAAGAAATCACTAGAAGAACTGTAGCACTGCAACAACATAAACGGAAACAGACAATAAAGAACATCGACTGTGTTCACTTATTTTGCATTATTTAATAACTACTAAGAATTGCTCAGTATCTACTATGAATGATTCAGTATCTACTAAGAATTGTTCAGTATCTACTATGAATGATTCAGTATCTACTAAGAATTGTTCAGTATCTACTATGATTTATTCCTTATCAACTAGGAATTATTCAGTGTATACTATTATACACGCAATGGTATATATTATATACTATTATGAATTATTCAATATCTGCTATAAATTATTCAGTAGCTGGTATGAACCTGTGTGTGAGTTCTGTAGTCCAGTGTGTGGGGAACTGAAGTATAGAGTCATGTACAGGCCTTTAGAGCTTAAGAGTTTTATAACCTCACCAGCTACGAATGGTAAACAGGCAAGCGCACAAAACTGTGACAGTCCACAAACAAATACACACAGAATCACTGATACCTTTAACCGTCCTGTGATGCATTTTAAACTCTGGGAAATCGATATCGAGGCGAGAAAGGAAGACTTCTTCCACCGGCTCTTTGGTCAGGTTGGAAAACACGATCTTAACACACACACACACACACACACACACAGGACAACAACAATGAAATGTTAATGAAGCATATTGAAAATATTTTTCAAAACTGCAGCAGAGACGATCGAAACTTTATCTAATGTGTTATTGCAGAAAATATCTTAGAGTTAAACAATAAAATGATGAATACAGTATTTTACTGTGAAATGAGTGAACATGAGCATTAAATACTGTGATATTCTGGCTACAGTGAGCAGGGCTGCTCTAGTTTGGCTAGTGTTGAATTCTAGAGCTGTGCTCTGCAGGGCAGTGTGTGTTTGTGATGAAGAACAGAGTCTGAGCTCTCTCACTTTTACATAGTAGATGGCGAAGTAGACCGGCTGCTGCCCCATCCTCACATAGTAGGAAATTACATCAGCCAGAAAAGGGTTGGGCTCATGCGGCCTGCTTAGGTCACACTGATTTGGGGGAAATACACAACACACACACACACACACACACACACACACACACACACACACACACATACACACATACATATACACACACATTTAAAGATATGAAGTGATGGCGAAGGTTTTCTATGAACTTGGCAAAAATAGCTATACTAATGTATTTTGGTTCATGTTTATAGATATCAGTATATATAGAGTTATACAGTGTCAGAAACCACACAATCATGTCATTTATCAGCTCCACACATTTTGAGGCAAACATGCAGTTAACATCACACTAACTGATGGGGTATAAGCACTAGCAGTGTGTGTGTGTGTGTGTGTGTGTGTGTGTGTGTGTGTGTGTGTGTGTGTGTGTGTGTGTGTGTGTGTGTGTGTGTGTGTGTGTGGTGGTTTGTATCCACCTGGTGGGCTGAATCTGGAGCAGCGGTGATGAGACAGACGAGCTCTATCAGAACACAGTCAGAGTTACAGCTTGCCAACCAGAATAACGGCCTGGCATTCTTAATGGCTGTGTTCCATTTACCAGACTGACGTGATACAAATCCGATTGTTCTGCTCTAATGTGACTCAGATCTGATGTTTTCAGAGCTGTGTGGATGCACAAATCTGATCTTTTAAAATCTGACCTGTGCCACTTTCATATGTGGTCTTAGATCAGATTCGCACCCGATTCATGGCCATGTGACCTTAATGAGACGCTCAGATCTGAATGATTGTTTTTCCACTGTGCATGCGCCATCATGCAGTGTTAACATAGCAGCAGGGTCTGATAATGCAGCAGTGCTGATCAGAGTTAATTATCTTCACAGCGAAGGCTAGTTCTGCTCGTTAGTTTGTTTGCTTATTAATTCATGTGATGGTTCTAATTAGGATGTGCAGATACACTCGTTTTCAGGACGCTGACTGGTTCACATTAAAGACAGATTTGAGTCAGAGCCGGTTTATGAGGAGTCTGGCTTCTTCCTATTTCCCCCATTACATCAAAAACATGACATCAAAACAGCAGAGGTCGCTCGCGATCAAATTGGGAAGGGGGGGGGGTGAATCTAAATGGCTAAAAAGCAAAAGTTAAAATAGTTTCTAATCTCTCACCCAGAGGTTTTCTTTCATTTTAGAAAGTAGAAGGATGTATTTCACTAAAAAAGCTGTAAAAACACCTGTATGTTTCCTTTTTCTACACCAAATGGGTTTTGGGCAGCAGGACACCAGCGTTACTGCTACTGAGCACTGATTGGCTGGCATTACAGCTACTGAGTGCGGATTGGCTGGCATTACTGCTACTGAGTGCTGATTGGCTGGCATTACAGCTACTGAGTGCTGATTGGTTGGCGAGTGGAGTAGCTCACTGGCTGTTTGTGCTCACTGATCTCATGAACGTAAATGAGGAGCTGTTTTAAACTACTATAACTCGAGTTCACAGCATTAAAGAATAACTGCTGTGTTACAAAGTTTTATGCTGTTCTGTGTTCAGGAAATTTTTATATTCTTTTATACTAAAAATGTTTAATCATTTATAAACTATGATTATTTTCAAGTGCTCCCTATTAACCCATTCATTGTGGACTGGCTTGGACTAGTGTTTGAGAAACCCAGAAGACATTACAGAGCGGTAACTCTCCTCTCTACAACTTCTCAGTTTGAGTCACTTATCTAAATGAGTGTGAACCATAATGTCAGAGAGATCAGATCTGAGCGAAATATCAGATTTGAGCAACGAAGCTTGCAATGCAAATATGACGTAACCCAAAAGCTCATATTTGATTTGAAATGGCTCTTCTGAGTCCGGAGGAAATATGAAATTAATACCGTTGCGGCGAGTTTTGGGATCATGAGGCCCAGGCTGCTGATGTTACACTCGTACCATGGATCCACCATCCCCAGATACGACCCCAGCACACACGGGTTAGAGTTCAGCACGTCCTACAGACAGAACAGAGTGGGGAAATCATTACAGTGGTCGAAGCAAACACAGGGTTTTCTAATTCAGCCCTTACTCTTAAAAACGAATAACAGGGAACAATAGGCCTTGTTCTCCAACTGTTCTTAAGAAATTTCTTTTTAAAATCGATTTAAGCCGTTTATACGAAGATTCTGTCATTCACCAGGGTTTTCTTATTTAGGGTTTGTTCTCTGCACACACCCGAGAGCACAGAAGTGAGAACAGCTCTGCGCTTTAAGAATCTGTTGTAGACTTTTTCTTGGAACTTTTCTCAAGAACACTTTTAAGCAAAAACCTAGGAAGATGTTGGAGAATGTGAGCCCACTGTCTTTACTGAAGAACCCAAGAGGAACCACCCAAGGGTGTGGGGAATTCATGGCAGGGAAACCCCACCAGTGAAGCTTCCTTTAGATAAATATATAAAGATATTGTGACCTCAGTCACGTCGCTGTTCTGTGCAGTTAAAAAAAAGAAAAAAAACGTTAGCAGGTCTGTTTCAGGTCATGTTCAGGGACTCTTATTTTGAAGGCAGGGCTGGGTTAGGCTGTGTTGCGCTGTAATTGTCAGAGCTGAGTGAGCTGAGAGGGTGAGTCGGTTCTAGCAGCTAGTCTGTGTCCCCTTTTGTTTCGCTTACACTATTTTCCCACCAAATATCTGGTTAAATGACTGAGTTTTGTGGACTTTTATAGGCTACAATATACCTATAGCTATACCATAGTGTATAATATAAGTAGGTTATTATTTACTTATTAATCTTAAGCCTTTTTCTTTAGTGCATATTCAGTGTAAAGGTATTCTGTAACTACGCTCATTATGGTCACGAATGTGAGGAACTGAAGTATAACACAGACCCCTAGAGTTTAAGGGGTTCATTATGCAATTTAGCACTAAATGTTCAAAATATAAGAGGTAAAATGGTGAAACAATAAATTATGCAGCAATAGATGAGCTACAATCTGCAACCGTATGCTCATATAGTGAAGCTACAATACTGGTGTTTCTAATAAAATGAACAATTAGTGAAATCACAAGGCAGGGGTTTCTGATAAAGTGGCCAGTGAGTGGAAGTACGAGGAAGGGGTTTCTGATAAAGTGGCCAGTTATCACTCATTACTCATTTTGATGAACTGGCTTTGAGAAGTGTGTGCACCATGGAAACCGGCAGTGTGTGTGTGTGTGTGTAGGTTGGCAGTTTTTACCGTGGCTGGGTTGGAGGGCTGCGTGGTTACAGGGATGTAGAACATCTTGATGTTGACCTTCTTGGTTAGAAATAGCCTCCGCGCTTCTCTTTTTCTGTTAAGCAGAGGAAAGATAGTCAGGCTTCTGAGAGCAGGAACAGGATAGTGAGAATCTGCTGAGGAACATGAAGAATTCGTTCCTTTTTTCTGCAGTAGTCCAAGCCGGACTGTCATGGCCCTTTAGGTTCAGGCTGGAGCGTCACAGAGAGCCAGTGTGGAGTAACAGAATTCCAACAGAATGCATTTTCCTGCTCAGACACAACAGCACAGATCACCAAAGAGAACATTCTGTTCTGAGGAAGCATGCGCGCTCAAAAGAAGCAAAAGAGGGAAAAGCTGAGAGCAGAGCTGGTATGGGGTTTCTTCTGCTTTTTCCTGCAGAGGAACTTTTTTGGTATTAGTCATGGAGCCCTTCCATAGACACTATAAACAACCACAGGCGAGGGCTGCAGCTGCGTCTCTAAGCAAAACACCAAAGCAGGAGTTTATCATAAGAAAGAGAACATACCGAGCCTGATTTAACTGGTTTTAATGCATTAAAGGTGAAATGTGGAACAAAAATCATTGTACCCAAACTTTTTGATGGCTCACTGTAAATAAGGCACGCTCGTGTCCGTGTGTCAAAATAAGTATTGTGATATGATATTATCCATATCGCTCACCGCTACATCACATTATTTCTTTTATCTGAGGTTCGATGATTGAAACAGCCAAAACCATCCATATAAAATAAAACCACTTTGAAAACTATGAATACAGAGATTTTTATTCAGTGTTTTATGAAGTAAATCCAACTAAACAGCACTAATTATATTCTCTTTGTAATTGATCACGTATTGAAGTACTAAAGACTTGCAAGACAAGCATATCGTGACGTAAATATAGTCACCTCAGTCCATATTATAATTAGAGGCGGTAATTTCAGGTTAGGTTTGTGTCAGGAATTTCCCAAATGTATATATTCGGCACCAGCACCTCTCTGTTATGTACCCAGATTGAAAGCAACGCAGTTGGGGGAAATCTGTGGGTACTGAAACCAGAAAGCCACAGCAGTGTTTGTGCAAACTCCTCTGACGACTTCCTTGACCTTTAAAGGCCTCTGAGCGCAGGCACGCTGCACGCCAGCAGTCCTGTTCTTTAGTGTGACTGTCATTCTGTGAAGATTACATTTATCAATTCGTGATATGATTTCATATGAGCACAGGATGCACCTAATAAAGACACTTACTGGTAGACTGAGCTCATCAGTACTAGTCCAGCACCCTGTATCTCTGTTTTTGACATAAACTGAAAACGCCTGTTGTCCTTATGGGCAAAGTTCATGAAGGACCAAAAGAAATGACCCAGAATTGCTGGGTTTCATTGACTTACATTAAAAGTAAAGTTTGTTTGTCTTTCTCCTGTAAAGTTACCATTTTGGAGATGATTATATATTAGACTAATATGTATCATCATTACTATAAAACATTAGACTAAAAAGTGCCATTATCTACACATAAGATACACATAAAAAGCTCGAAACCGATTCAGTGAGATGCCAGTTTATCCTATTAAACTCCAGGCTTATTACTCATTTCATTTGTACTCATTAAGTACTTACTAAAGCCCATGTGTCAAACACAAGGCCCACGGGGCAAGTCAGTCATCCTACTGAGCCTGCAAAGTTATTTTCATTGTCTATTAGTATTAGCCCATTTCACCATGAGCTTCACTACAGCTGCCAGTATACTGCATGTGTGCTCCCGACCCCCTTCCCAACAGCTATCTATGGGACAGCACCCCAATAAAACAATGTCAGGTGTCCATTTCAAGCGAATGGGCAGTTTAAAAAAAAACCTACTGACCATTGAGGACACTTAGAGCTTTAGCAGTTATCTGCAGATAATTTAGTCTACTGTTTTATATAAAATCATGTTTTATTTAAATTTATTTTTGAATCATGCAAGTGTTCAATGGCTATTTTTGCCCTGATGGTTTTAGTGTAGTTTGAATAAACAGTGGCCAGTTGGGGTCATGGCAAAATGTTGAGTAAAAATAAAATAAAAATGTATTGAGATTTTTAATACAGCCTTTTTAATGATTGAGTTTGACAGCCCTGTACTAACGCGAATGTCCTGCAGTTGAGTGAGTAACTTAGTGAGTGAGTGACTCTGGTGAACTGTGGTCTCAGCTGAACCTTAATGAAACAGAAGTCAGAAGAGGAAGGTTTTCATATTGGTTTCGTGCAGAAACCAACAACCCAATGTGAGACCACTACACTACCCATCAAAAGCTGGGGGACACCCTGGCCTTCCAGGGACTGGATTCACAAAAGAAGTTCTTTCTTAAGAAAGCTTTCGTAAACATGGCCCCTGGGCAGCCAATCAAAAGAGAGATCATTTGCATTTATCAGTCTTACAGGCACGGAAACTAAAAAGCCTGTTTACTTCCAAGAGATAAAAAGTGGTTGATAAATGATCACACAGAAATGAATTGTGGCTGTTTTTGAAAACTACATAAACATCATGAGTGAACTTGGGAAAAAAAAACGAAACTATATAAGACAAGTAAAAGAAAAGCTCAATTTGGGCAGTTGTGGGCTGGAGGTTAGGGAACTGGCCCTGTGACCGGAAGGTCGCCGGTTCGATCCCCAGATCCCACAGTCCATGACTGAGGTGTCCTTGAGCAAGACACCTAACCCCCAACTGCTCCCCGGCGCCGTGGATAGGGCTGCCCACCACTCCAGGCAAGTGTGCTCACTGCCCCCTAGTGTGTGTGTATTCACTAGTGTGTATGTGGTGTTTCACTTCACGGATGGGTTCAATACGGAGATGGAATTTCCTCGTTTGTGGGATTAAAGAAGTATCACTTAAAATATGAGCCCTTTAATTGATAAGAGCAGGCTAAAGGCCAGAAATGGCCTCTTCAGTCGACCTCAAAGTTTAATTAAGAAACATCAGGGGCTGCATTCATGAACGTTTTCTTAAAAACAACCCACTAAGAAGCTCATAAGAAATCTCAAATGTTATTCTCAAAGAAAATTAAAGAAGTTCTCAAATATTCTCTTAATATAATCTCAACGATTTTCTTCAGATTTTTTCTGCCTACTGTGTCAACTCTTACAGCCTGCGATCACTATGAGTCTGTTGTAAGTCTGTCTGTTAAGAAAACATTTAAAAACATAATATTTTCTTCTTAGAATTATTCTTAAGAAAAGAAAAGCAGAAAACTTTTAAGAAGTTATTTGAAGAATAACAATGAAGTTTGGGGGAGAATAACGACTGAAACTCCTCCTTCATCCAATCTAACACCCTAAAAATTCACATCCTCATCTTCTGTTCCCGTGACGAAAGGTTAATCGTCTCTACTGCCACCCCATTCCCACCGTTCCTCAGTCCTACATCAGTCCAGCTACAGCTATGAGGGGGTCTGGCCTTCTAACTACAGGCAGAAGCTCCCCAGAACTCCAGCCCAAGTTCTCAAAGTTCTCCCTTCCCTCATCCTACCACCAAATGATTAAGGCATGGTCTGAAAAACCAGACATTAAAGAAGGTTTTCTTTTCTAAAACACTTTTGTGAACTGGACCCCTAAAGGTGAGTCTATAAGCTGGAGACACAGGGTCTTTCACTCACCTCAGCCAGTAGTAGGCTCTAGCAAGTCGTCCTACGACGCGGTCATCCCCCATCACCACAATGTTTGCAGTGAAGTGGCGCTGCTGCTGGAGGAGCGTGTTACTCTGACCGGCTTTCCTCTGCAGCGTCCTCCTGCTGCCCGCTGTGTCCTCCAGAGCGTCCTGCATCAGAGCCATGCTGTCCGTCACCGAGGGCTTCACCTTCATCCCTCCACGCCTGGACAGACGGACTTGCCCTGCATCCGCTCTCACGCTCCTCCCTCCACCCCACTCTGTGTCCGAGCTCTCAGCCGGCTGCATGTCCCGCTCAATCCCGCTGTCCGTGGACATGATGGAGTGACGTGGCATCTCTGAGTCCAGATCCGTCGCCAGGTCGGGGAGGTCAAAATCGTCCGGGGAGAGAGAGAAACTGTCCGAGAAGGAGCTGGAGCGGATGAACTTGGTGAGCTCTCTCCCTGAGGACGGAAGATATGGTGAGTTTGGAAGTGAGAAAGATCTGACACGAAAAAGCCCAACACTTAACACCCGTGAACATCATATTGCGCTTAGTAATTCCATTTTATGATGATATTATAATGATGGTGGTTGGTTAATGTAGTGGGTAACACCTTTGCCTTCTACGCTGTAGGCTAGGGTTGAATCCCCCACCTGGGTAAGCACCCTACACTATACCAATAAGAGTCCATGGGCAAGACTCCTAACACCACCTAACACTACGCCTACCTGTGTAAAACAATCAAATTGTAAGTTGCTCTGGATAAGAGCGTCAGCCAAAATGCCATAAATATAAATGTAAATATTATCTTTAAAAGATATTTGACAGCATATCGCTGCTGTCGGAACAAAACCTCGTATCTCTATTTTTGTCATTTCTCAGTTTTTGATGTAATTTGAAAATGCCTGCTACCCTTTACATTGTATGTAAATTTCTTGATGATTGGACTAAAAGAAAGAGCCCAAAATGACTTGGAAAAACGTCCATTGACTTAGTATGGTTTTAAGTTAAGTTACCATTATGGAGGTACAATGTTTTCTTCCAACAGCGATATGTTGACACAAAATTGTATTACAGGAGCACTTAAACACACCTGGACACGCCTTCAACAGTGTCGCTTTAATAGCGGTAAATACCACATTACGTTACATCCATGAGTTACCGACAAACTTCTTGTTGATGAGTGCATCAGCGCCCCCTACTGTGAGCTCCACCTTTACATGCCATTGCATTGGTGTGGAAATTTCACTCTCAGTTCGATCCCACACTAATGAGTCTACGTTTAGCCCATAAACCTCTGATGCTTAAACATAGATGCTCTTGTTAATAGATCATGTCTGGTCTGACAGGGTTACCCTTCACATTGATGCAGCTTTACACAGTCTTGCTGTTCTCTTAAGCAGCTTAATTAGGAGGCATAAAAGATGTAATTGCATACAGAATACAGCCAATCCAGACATCGTTCTGATGAGATGTGCTACTTTAAGGTCACTCATCGCTGACACAGTTTGCATACTCTCCATAAAAATGCACTAACCAACAGAATGGGACGCTTTAAAGCAGCACATCTCCATGTCCAATGCCAAGCTTGGGCTAGAAGGGTATAAAGCCCCCCAACATTGGGCTGTGGAGCAGTGGAACTGTGTTCTCTGGAGTGATGGAGCTCCATCTAGTACCTTTTGGGATGAGCTGGAGTGATCCAGAACTGACCATCCAACATCAGTACCTGACCTCACTAATGCTCAATCAAACCCTCACAGCAATGTTCTAACATGTAGAAGCCTTTCCAAAAGAGCAGAGGCTGTTACTGCGGCACAAACTCACTGTTGACACCCTTCATTACAGAAGAAACGCTGGAGGAGGAGGTGGACACAAATAAATGGACATCATACAGTGTGAGGCTCAAACATCAATCACACAGTTTACACAGATCTCCACACACACAAACAAACACAAACGTTTCCGAAAGAGATCCCACTCACAGAGCTCTTCCTCCTCCCACCACATGTGGAAGCTCATGTCCGGACAGGGAAGCGGAACGTCGGCCAGCGAGCCGCGGGACAATGGATCTGAAAAACAGGAGCGACACACTGACACCAAACCCAAACACCACTTCTATAACACTTCCTTCCCCGAGAGAAAAAAGATCATAAATAGTACACTCTCTCTCTGGAGGAGTGCATGCGTGTGTTACTTGTATGTGAGGGAGTGAGAGAGTGAGTGAGAGAGTGAGGAAGTGAGGGAGTGGGAGTGTGAGCGAGTGAGAGTTCTTTAAAATACTACAGAAGAGAAAAAATGAAACAGCTTGAACTAGAATGAAATAAAGTAGAACATTTTAGAACAGAATAGAACTGAAAAGAACAAAATGCAATATTATTAAATAAAATAAAAAAAGAATTAATGTGCATAAAATATTACAGAAAAAAACTGACCATTTGCAAAATTATGATTGACAAGCCTTTCAGCCAATCAAAGTCGACTCTGAACGTTCCTTTATTTGACTAATTAAATTTGAGCTCCTCAAAACAACTCGCGGTTCTGTATTCAGCTGATTAGGGCGACACCTCTGTCTACACTTTGAAAGCGTTTCTTCAAGGGTTCTTTAGTAAAGACAGCAGTTCTTTACAGAGCCGTGAACACTCAAAGAACCATTTGAATGCTCAAATGGTGTCTCTGCATGGTGAAATGATTGTTCAGATTAATGGAGAATGTGTTGGTTCTGTATAACACCCAAAGGGTGCTATACAGGGTGCCAAACTAGTAAGAAGAGAACCCCTTTTGGTGCTATATAGAACCATTTTCAAAAAGCTTCTATATAGAACCATATACAACACGCTCTCCATTGTTCTGAAGAACCATTTCACCATGCAGAGAACCATTTAAGCATGCAAACGGTATGATACGAGTGTAGCTCCATTAGCTCATCTGAAGGGGCAGCTCCTACCACCAAAACCTCCTCCACATCAGACATGAAAACCTGCCGCATTAAAATCGGCCTACATTGGCACTTTGTTGGCTCTCAAACCTTCATGTCTGCGCTGAACATCTTGCAAAGATGGTTTGAATGAGTGATATTTTTAAACGCTCCACTCAGGCCTGAGTGGTATGGCGGTAATATGATGATACTGTATATCTGACATGTCAAAATTTCTAATCCATGTCTGGACAAATAGATAAACACATTCCACCTGTTCATATTTAGAGGCTCACTGACTGGTGGTGTGGGAGTTCATTAAGAGGGCAAATCGCAGAACGGGGACTGTCGAGAAGCTGGTGAATAGGAAGCCAGTCCAGCCTCTTAAAAAACAAACCTTATTGAGCCTAAACAAAGCTCAGTTAATGTAAGGGTCACATGACTATTATAGATATCATGACTATCATCGCACTCCTGTCTAGTGGCATTTACTGAATGACGGCTTGAAAATCCTCACTCTGTTCACTTATTTGGTAACTGTGCAATGTGAACTACTTCTGAAATGACTAAGATGACTAGATGATTAAAAGCATTAGAGGTTCTATCACCAGCAGCTCAACACAAATGCTGTCATACCACACACGATGGTGGAATGTCTTGAAAGTTATTAAGGTACCAGAGCAGGACTTTCTAAGAATTTTGCAAACAGTCAATACATGAGAACAGAGCCGAATAGAGTAGAGCAGAACGGAACAGTGCTGTACCTTTCCCAGTGCTGAGCAGCACCTGAGTGTAGAGCTGTTGTAGTTTTTTGATCAGGTGATTCTGACTGTCTTCATTCTTACAGTCTGCAGCGCTCTGTTCTACAGCCGCCAACACCTCCCCGAAATAACACTCCACATCCTCCAGCTCCTACGCACACACACACAGACAACACACACACAGTTAAACACACACCGAACCCAAAATAACACTCCGCATCCTCCAGCTCCTACACACGAACACAGTTACACACAGACACACATAAATCACAAGTATAGCACAGTTGTATATATATATATATATATATATATATATATATACAACCGTGCTATACTTGTGATGTGTTTGTATAAATTTATTATTACTCTGTAACCAAATAATAATACACCAAAAACCATAACCTTAACCTCAGTATCCCAAACGCAATTTTTCTGCTTTTTAAGTTTTTCCAAAACTTGTAATTTGTGGTGAAAACAACTCATTTAATTGAGAACATTCTGCAGGTTTGCAAATCTCATGTAGGACATGTGGTCCTCACAAGTAGAGCAAGATAGGAACACACACACACACACAGGGTTAAATACACACGCAGAGATATGCAAACAAATATGAGCAAGACCACATGCACACACAGCTGCAGAACAGTGCGTGCACACACACACACACACACACAGATGTGTGGACAGCGTGCAGTCTGTCGCGTGGATGTCCGCGGCTGTTCTCTCCGTTTCTTCCTGCTCCTCTTTTTGAATCTGGAAATAAACTCCACATGCCTTTCACAGCGCTCCCACCTTCTGCTCATAACAGGACCCTCTTTGGGGCCGGATTCAACTATTTGGATGTATGTTTGTTGGGTGGGTATTTGATTTTACATTTTTTTTTTTCTTTTTTGGCAAAATTTAGCCTAGCAACGAAGGCATCCTGCAAAATACTGTAGTGTTCAGGGTTCTCCACATGCAGTTTTACATAAATTAGCTGAAAACAGCACCAAACATGGCAGGAAGAAACACCTCTTCAGCATTAATAGCTAAAAGCACAGCCCTCTGCTCTACTACAGAAAACCCACCACTCCCTTCACCATAAAAGTTCTCACACACAATGAACCTAAAACAGACCAGCGGAAACATTTCTTCTCTTAAAAAGACTTTAAACTGAACCACTTCTTTGGAGTGCTGACTAACTCATGCATGCACTGTGCTGTTACCCCCTAGCCCATCGCTAAGCGAGACCAGCAGGCCTGGCAGACGAAGTGAAGCCGCACTGTGGAATGTGGTTGTGACAGCTATTGCCAGCTGGTTAGCTACACAGCAGCAACTATAGCGACCATAGTTTGCTAACCCACAGCCTAGCCAATGTTAGCATTACGTGTTCTTACAGAAACATCTTAACTCTGAACTCTGTAAACCGCTGCTTTGAGATTTTTATCCTTTCTATTGAAAAATCTCAAGATACTGCGCACTCGATCGCCACTGTCCCCTCTTATTATCTTCATGTGTTAATGTTGATGATAAAATATTACAGTGATGGTGGTGAATAATGAGGAGACAGAGCGCCTGTTTATTAAGAGGAATAAGGCTAGCGTGCTCAGCTAAAACATTCGGGAAATGGAGACTGAAACTGGGGAGCAGCGACGCTCTGATAAACAGCAGGGAGCGCTCTCACAGTATTCTCAACTTACAGTTTATCACACTAGTTTTGTTTTGACCTTTTTTACATTAGTAACAGTGAAAACAGACACGTCAGCCAATAAGATGTTCTAAGATAAGACAAAAACGTAATATTCCGTAATATGAATTTGTGAAAAATCTTATCTTGACCAGTCAGATTTTTTAGCCCACTCAGGACTAAAGATAGGAAGTTTCTGTAACTCGGCCCCAGATCTGTGATATTAGTAGAAGAATGTGTTGTTATCACAAATAAGATGTTTCTCAACCAGTCAGGCTGTGCATTATAACAGACTAGAATTGATTTCTGCTGAGATCGCTCTCTAATCTAACACAGCTGTATGATCACACACATCTGTATATGAAAGAAACTAAATGGTTCTTATGTGCACATTCAGAATACAATCCATGTTGCTATGGACACGATTAATATTTTGTTTCATTTTTTTGAGATTTTGGTGCACTTCTATGGAGCCCTGCTGGTGACATCCTGTATAAAAAAAATGTTTAAAAAATGCACGGCCATGACTTAGTATGGCATGGGAATGAGATAATTAAGTTGTGGCCACAACTTAGTAAGTCGTGGGAATGAGATCCTAATGCCTGGCCACAACTAAGTAAGGTGTGGGACTGAGATAATTAAGCCTTCACCACAACTTAGTAAGGCATGATCTTGTTCCCACATCTTACTAAATTGTGGTCATGACTTAATTATCTCACTCCCATGTCTTACTCAGTCGTGGCCACAAATTAGGATCTCGTTCCCACACAATACTATGGTGTGACCATGCATTATTTTCATTTATGTGGGATGTCACAAGGAGGGCTTCCTTCACTAGTGAAAGATGGTTCTTTAGTAAAGACAATTGGACCTATTTAGAACCCTGAGTTCTATATGAAACCATTTGCATGTTTAAATTGCTCTTTGTGTGGTGCAATGCGTTATATATGGTTATACCTAGCAACCTTGTGGCACTGTAATAATAGCAAAACCCTTTTTGGTGCCATACAGAACCATTTTCAAAAACATGTTCTTCATCGATCTGAAGAACTAATTCATCACGCAAAGAACCACTTAACCCTTTAAAATACAGTCTTAATACATGCTTACAGGCTTATTATTCAATAACTACAGAGACTTCATTGCATACTACTTCAACTACGGTTAGGTGTTTGGTTCTAAATAAAGCTGTTCCCTTTGCTAAAGAACCCTAGAAGAACCACCTTTCTTAAGAGCATAGGTGTGTGTTGTGTATGTCCGAGAACAGCTTGCTGACCTGCAGGGCCTGGGCGAGCGTGGGGCCGTGGCAGTGTTCCTCTCCCAGAGCAGCCTGTAGGGAGCGCTGTACCACCTTCTGCATCAGACTCAGATGAGTCTCCGTCTGCCCTGCAGTTTCAATATCAGCCCTCAGAACCAAGCCCAGAGACTCGGAGAACACGACCGGGTCCGCAAACACAAACACCCTGCACACAGAGCACCGGGACAGAGGAGGATTAGACCACTAGACCAACTCTAGTAACTAAAATATTATAGTATTAAAGACAGCTGAAGGCATGAAAACACACTTTAATAACCTGTTGCTGAGGGGAGGGCCTGTGTGTGTGTGTGTGTGTGTGTGTGTGTGTGTGTGTGCCTCCTCACCACTCTTGTAGAGGATAATGTTCATTCCTCAGGTTGTGCTCAGACACTAACATCCTCTGATACAGCAGCCCTGTAATCAAAACACACACACAATGTCATAAATAAGGCAAAAATTCCTCTAACTGACCCTTACATATAGCATTTAAATGGACGGTACAGAGGAAAGTGTTTGTCAGGTTCGTATACATTCCCTCTTATGCAAGAGTTTGGGCTCCCCTGGTCAAATGGCATTTTTTTCACATATACACACACATACAGAATTTTATTGTCTAACACACTTCACAGTATCATTTTTAAGTGTAAATTTAGGGCTTAGGGTTTGGGAAAGTGCCTTTTAAATGATGACATTCGTACACATTTAACTTATTACTATCTCAGTTCATGCTTTGAGTTGAAGTAGATCATAACACAATCCTTTGTGTCTCTAAAAGGGCACTTTTACTAGAGAAGGAACAAACATTATAACCTTGCAACAGAAACAAGATTTTGGTCTGTTTCTGTTTGTCTTTGTGAAATTAGAAGTAAAATGTGCGCATGTGAAATCATGGTGCATTCTCCTCCTTTCAGTTATTCTCTAAAGCTGAAATTTAGACCACATGACCAGTTTTATTCGGTGTGATTCTGCGGGTAGCGCCTCGAAAAAAAAAAGAAAACGATAAGATCTATGAGTTTATATCCTGCGCTGCTGACTGAATTTAGCTCCACCGCTAACATGTTTTATTCTGAGCGCTTGATTAACTGCAGCAGTTTAAGGTAAATGCAAGTCAGTTAATCTGCAGTTTTGGGTGCTGTTGTTATGTAATGTGATATTAGTGCACAGAGAGCAAACAAAGCCCTATTATAATCCTCTGTGTGTGTGTGTGTGTGTGTGGGTGTGGGTGTGAGAGAGGGAGACCTGGCAAAGTCCGCTCCGTCTTTAGTAGTCGCGTGTAGCTCAACCCCACAGTGCAGAATGGCTGAGGCAGAGTCAACAGCCTCTTACATGCATTATAAATACGCTTATACAGATCATCAGGAATATACGCAGCCTGGAGAAACAAACATGGCAAGAGAACAGACTTCAATACTTACAGTAAAGACACAAACAAAACAACCACACTACAGAGCGGAGAATCTGTGTACCTGGATGACGGCATAGATGAGGGTGTGTAATAGTGGGATGATGTGGGTCTTCAGGTCGACTCTCTCAGCCTGAAAGCACACCATCAGAGTCAGAGTCATAGTAAGAATATCCGCATCAGAATCAGACAAAGAATCAGAAACATGAACGGAATCACAGTCACAATCAGAAACCAAATCAAAGTCAGAATCACAAGCAGCATCAAATTCAGAAGCAAAATCAGAATCAGCATCAGAATCACAATCAGAAACAAAACTAGAATGAGAATCAGTCACAATCAGAATCAGAATGACAACCAGAATCGAAATCAGAATCAAAACTAGAATGAGAATCAGTCGCAATCAGAATCAGCATCAGAATCACAACCAGAATCGAAATCAGAATCAAAACTAGAATGAGAATCAGTCACAATCAGAATCAGAATCACAACCAGAATCGAAATCAGAATCAAAACTAGAATGAGAATCAGTGACAATCAGAATCAGAATCACAACCAGAATCGAAATCAGAATCAAAACTAGAATGAGAATCAGTCACAATCAGAATCAGAATCACAACCAGAATCGAAATCAGAATCAAAACTAGAATGAGAAGTCAGAGTCAGAATTGCATTCAGTATCAGAATTAGAATCAGAGTCAGTGCCAGAATCACAATCACAATCAACATGAGAATCGGAATCAAAATCAGAATGAGGATCAGTCACAATCAAAATCAGAACAGAATCAGAGTCCGTCATAACCATTATTCATTATCGGAATTCGGATCTGTGTCAGAATCAGGGTCAAAAGCAGAGTCACTATCAGCCAAAATCACAATAAGAATCAGAAACAGGAGCATAATCAGAATCAGAGTCAGACTGAGAATCACAATCAGCATCAGATTCGGAGTCAGAATCATAATCTGATCATTGATTCTTATGGTGATTCTGATTCATTCCAAAACACAAAATTGGAACACGTGTGCAGCTACAACTGTATTATGGCGTCCACCACAGTCTGTAGGAGTGCGGGAGGCGTGGCCATGTGAAGAGGCTCTCGGGAGGTGCCTCGTTCCCAGTGAGAAAGGACAGTATCACTTGCTTCTAGCAATGTTGTTCTAGTGGAGACGTATTTATATTGCTCATGTTGCTGTGTTGGGCTGTGGGTGAGACAGCGGGGGTTAATGCGGCCACCACGGAGAGACATGTATGGCTAGCGGTGACCTTCCCTGCTGTCTCTCTGTGTTCAGTGGCGCTGGGCCTGTGGTTTCCCCTTGCTGCATGTTCAGTAAAACAGCACTTGCCTGTAAGCACTATGTTTCCTGGGTCTTATTCTACACCAACGCCCCAGTATATGCGGAACTCTGTAACTGGACTGCAGTGAAAGAGAATCAGACCTGTTTGGCCGCACCCTGATTCAAAAGGGTCTAACAATGTAAATAGTGGAGTGTACACCAAAGTTTACAAAGTCTGCAAATGATCAGCACCAACTGACCCATCACTTATGATAATAGTCACAGTAGTCATCTGATACCCCCTAAATAACCCCTCGGATTCTCTGAAAGTTAACTTATTATGTTGTTATACTATAAGCACAGGTTCAGTGAAGCTCAGTGAAGTGTTTATTTGCTTCACCCACAAACAGCTTCTCTCTTTGGTGTTCTTGACTAACTAGAGCTGCAGCACTGCTCTGCCTCAGGGTGGCGCTGTAGCAGACTGGTTCACCCAGTTGGTCATTCTTAGTCTAGAAACTAACTCTGTCGGGATTTCTCTGAAAAACTTGTGATGTGCTGCAGCAGATCCGTAAATCTGAGAATCCAGTTTCCCAAGAGTTTGGTGTAAAGAGCGAGTGTTTCTCATTTCTCACACTGAAGACAGAAGAGGAGATGAGTAAGATCTCAGTTAATGTGAGGAAGAGCACATCAGCAAACTACAACAAAGCATTTACAGGAGAGCAACTGATAAAATAAACATTTTGCTGCTGTTGAAGCATCATCAGCGCTGGAGTGAGTGAGTTAGCAACCAGACAATATGGGACCCCCTGTATTCAGGGGGTATTTGGCACACAAGATGCATTGAGGCAGATATGAGCGTATCTGTCTCACGAGCTTTTCTGATGGGGAAAAACCTGCTCTTCTCCACTGAAGCACTACAAAATCCAAGATAACTAATAGAGCTAGCTAATGCACATCACTGAAGAAATTCAGTATGATATCAGACTCGGTAAGGTCCATCTCATTCTCGATTAATTCAAATGCATTCAAACGGAAATTTCCTCTCATGGTCCGGCTTTGGCTCTAGTATTCCAAGTAAAGAAACAAAGCTCCAACTGTGAGAACGAACTGCAGTAACTGTTGTTCTACGACACTGAGATGTTTGCTTCATGCAGTCTGGGAGGTTTTTAATAGCTTTTATAAATAGGATGAAGTCATTACAGAATGGTACAGATCAAGATTGGCAGGCTGGGATCGTTTCCTTCAGCATTCCGAAGCCTCTTCCGCAGGTTTCAGCCTTTCAGTAAGCGGAATTATGTTCTGATTATGTGACACTATCTGTGATTCATCACTGAAACATTTCCTTATAATCTACCAGACCAAAACAAAAGCATTGTTTCCAAAAACTCAGAAGTTTGGTTCAGTCTCTAATCAGTCATCTAGACAATCCCAGACCCTGAATCGGACAGTCACACGCTGGAAAGCAGACTGCAAAACTGCTCTGTTTTGCATGGTTAGCAGCAAAAAAGCTCACATAAACACTAAAAGCGAGTCAGCAGCGAGTGTGTGGTCACTTACTCTCTCCAGCTCCTTCACAGCCACTCTGACCAAGGCCAGATTCCTCACAGGATCAGACTGCACCTTCTTATGTAAGGTCCATCTCAGCATTCCTGTAAACACGCAAACACAGAGAGAGTTGTATTGCTGTGTAATGGTCAGGGCTGTTCGATGGTTCGACCCTCGGTCCGGGCGCTTCTTCAGTGGCGGCGGCGGCTGTGTTTTCTGGGGCAGTCGTGGGCTGGAGGTCAGGGAACCAGCCTCGCAACCAGAAGGTTGCCGGTTCGATCCCCAGAGCTGACAGCACATGACTGAGGTGTCCTTGAGCAAGACACCTAACCCCCAACTGCTCCCTGGGTGCTGTGGATTGGGCTGCCCACCACTCTGGACAAGTGTGCTCACTGCCCCTAGTGTGTGAGTGTGTGCTCACTAGGAGTGTATGTGGTGTCTCACTTCACGGATGGGTTAAATGTGGGGGTGAAATTTCCCCGTTGTGGGACTAATAAGGGTCACTTAATCTTAATAATATGCAGGATGTTAGGAGGAAAAAATTGTCCCTAAAGAAAACTTCTTATTTCAGATTTTCCACTATTTTCCCATCATCAACAATCCATACAAAACTCAGAAGACACGTGTAGGTTCACTTGTGGTTTTGAATAGTAAAAAAAATGTCTATAATTGTGCTGTAGGTCATGAAGTTCTTCTCACCACCACTGTAAAGACATCGGAACAATTTTAAAAGGTGGAGATGACGTTTCACAGCAAAATGACGAGCGACAAAAAACAAAATATATTCAGCTCCTGCTGGCAGATGATGCTGTCAGCACTGGCTAATGTCAGCTCAGTAAAGGTAACATCAAACTATATGTTAGAAAGCAGAATGTCTTGTGTAAGCGAGGAACATTTCAGTGATGTTAAGCTCAGTGTAATTAAACTGGAGCTGTACTGAGGAGGCCGCTCATTAATCAAATTGTTATAATGAAATTGTTATATTTGATTGATGTTTTATGCTGATATAAAATTCTTAGATGCTTTGTGCTTGTTCTTGATTCTACGATGGCTTATGAATGAATAATTTAATGGCTTTTGTGTACAGCAGCATGTATCATTTTTGTATATGATTTTTTTTTATGTGTAGTTTTTGTTATACAAAATTAGAGGCCAGAATGTCATAGTCCCTTTTTAAAGCTTTGGGTTAAGCAATGGCCGGTTGTGAGTAATTGTTTTGAATTATGTTTATGTTTGATGTGATTAATGTTGTGTCTGCTGGCCTGTCATGAGATGACGTAACAGGGCAAACAGTTCAGGGAGGCAAGGTGTGGTTTTGGGTGGGCCGACAGAAAATAGGAGTCAAAAATAAATAAATAAAAGGTAAAAAAATGCTGTTTTGATCAGGCTCTTCCTTACAAACATCCTTAAAAGGCCGTTTTTCTTTAAGTTGACCTAGGATTTTTCTTTAGGTTGACCTTAATCTACAACCACTTTTCAGTCATATTTCATTTCTGTAAATCATTTTAATGTTACTTGAGGATTGTGGTGTTAATCCAGCCTGGCTTTTGCATTTTTCAAAGCATGGACGAAATAGTCAGCACAGAAACCGCAACACTCTGGTCGACTTGGGGAGAAAAGAACAGTGACAACAGGGAAGATGTTACATCTGTTTCAGGACGCTTTCAGGATGGTGAAGTTGCGAGCATTAAAACTTAGAATCTGTAGCATATACAATCAGAAAAACACTAAATTATTCATGCCAGCTGTAAATGAAGTAACGCAGTGTTTACATGCACCCAATAATCAGATGAGATAATAAAATCAGATTTTGTCAGTAACCCAATCAACGTGTTTACACGCACTTGACTAATCAGATAATGGGAAACTCCAGGTCTACATAAGTCGGACAGTACTCAAATTTCTGATTTACAACCAGCCAATAAACTCACATTTATATGTTTTATCAGTTATCAATTATAATCAGATTGAGCACGTCAAATGTTGCCCTGGCATTTAGTTTCATTCCTGTTTTAGTGAAAAACAAATTATAACAAGAAATGTACATTTAAAAACTCATCCGACACATTTAATCACTTTTGTTTACCTTACTGTTGCATTAGTTTTACAGCTGAAATTGTTGCTGAATTAAAAGTTTGATGCTCTTAATTTTATATTACACTTATTTACATTCATTCAACTGATTTAAACACATACATTTTAACATATGACACCAAATCAAATCAAATAAACAGGGCCAAATATGAGAAACAGTTTAAATGTGCTGTAACGGATGGGAGCGAGGAGGCGGACGCATGTGCTGAGGTAAGAGACGTTTATCATGGGCAAATCCAGGGTCAAACATCCAACGTGGAGAACAGGAGGGACAGACATGACGAAATGAAGACAGAATCAAGCACCAAACACCACGAGAATCCAACGCATCCAACAATTCAGACAGTTTAGACAATTCACACAAAGACCAGTAACCAGACAGGGGAAAAGACAGGGCTTAAATACATAAGGGTAAACGAGGGACAGGTGGAAACACAGGTGGGGACAATCGGGGCGGAGTATCCAAACAAGGGGCTGGACTAAAAACCAAAACAAAAACACATGGCCAGGACTGGGAGGGGCCAATCATGACGCATGCTAGTGTTGATAAAAGAGGAAATATGATACATTGTATAAGAAACATAAGTGTTTAAAACTTAATATCAATATTAGCATCAAACTTTTGATTCATCAACCATTTGAACTGTGAAATAAATGCAGCAGTAATATAAACAAAAGCGATTGAACATATGTGGGGTGAATTTTTAAATGTAGCTTTCTTGTGACATTTAAATGTATTTTTCATTGTAACATAACTGTTATATTAATACAGTTGAAAGACCAGTAATAAAGTTGTTTGTTTCTACTCTGAAACTTTAGGATTAGAAAGAAGACTGGGTTTGTCTCTTTGATTCTTTTAGGGAAAAACAAGCATTGTGAAAAAGGACAACACACACACACACAGACTAACGTTCTGATTCCGATACTGCTCTTTAGAAAGTCATTTTCCAGCTTTTATGGGAAATCTCCTGCGGGAGACAAACATTACCCAGCTCCTATAAGCATGAGAGCTCGGTTACAAAACAACCTTTTACTGGCAGGTGCAAAATGTAACAGGTGCTCGGCAACTAAGACGCTGTGTCTCTAAATATAGCTCAGAGCCTGTGTCAACCCCTGCAGATTCCACGATCCTAAGCAATGATAACAGTGTGTAAACACAGCAGTGTTTTCACAGGCGCTGCTCCTCAGCGAAGCGTCACTTAAGCGTATGTAAACATGGTGAGATTGCATATTCCAGATAACGATTAGATAAGTAAGTGTAAGCACACATCAGGTGAGTGCAGGCTGCTGATCAATAAATATTTCAGGTCATCAAGCTCTCTAGATAAACATACACTAAAGCATTCTACAGGTGAGTGCGTATTGCAGGTAAGAGAAAACGCTAGGGCAGAGGTTCCCGATCCCAGTCCTGACGACAGGACACTACGCATGTTTTTGTGATTTATCTCATCCAGCACGCCTGATTCAACTCGTTGGCTGGGACAGGTGTGTAGTGTATAGAAACCACAAACGTGTGCAAAGCAAAGGGTCACCAAGACTTTGATTGGAAACGGTAATTGGTAATGTACTGTAAAGAATACCACAGGTGGGTGTAAACTTCAGGTAAGAATTATCTTTAGATAAATGTACACTAAAGTATACTAAAGTTGAGTGTATATTTCAGGGAGGAATGAACTCAGAAAAAGCACATTAACTAAAGTATTCTACAGGTGAGTATGTGCTGCAGGCAAGAATAAACTCTAGGAAAATATACAGCATAGTGTTTCGCAGGTCAGTGAGGGCATAAACATACAGTATATTGCCAAAAGTTTTCACTCACCCATCCAAATCACTGAATTCAGGTGTTCCAGTCACTTCCATGGCCACAGGTGTATAAAGCCGAGCCCCTAGGCCTGCAGACTGCTTCTACAGACATTAGTGAAAGAATGGGTCGCTCTCAGGAGCTCAGTGAACTCCAGCGTGGTGCCGTGATCGGACGCCACCTGTGCAGCAAGTCCAGTCGTGAAATTTCCTCACTACTAAATATTCCACAGTCAACTGTCAGTGGGATTATAACAAAGTGGAAGCGATTGGGAACGACAGCAACTCAGCCACGAAGTGGTCGGCCACGTAAATTGAGCACCAACTTTCTGCAGAGTCAATTGCTACAGACCTCCCAACTTCATGTGGCCTTCAGATCAGCTCCAGAACAGCATACAGAGCTTCATGGAATGGGTTTCCATGGCCGAGCAGCTGCATCCAAGCCTTACGTCACCAAGCGCAATGCAAAGCGTGGAATGCAGTGGAGTAAAGTGCCGCCACTGGACTCTAGAGCAGTGGAGACGTGTTCTCTGGAGTGACCAATCACGCTTCTCTGTCTGGCAATCCAATGGAAGAATCTGGGTTTGGTGGTTGCCAGGAGGACGGTACTTCTCCGACTGCATTGTGCCAAGTGTAAAGTTTTGAGGGGGGATTATGGTGTGGGGCTGTTTTTCAGGAGTTGGGCTCGGCCCCTTAGTTCCAGTGAAAGGAACTCAAAGCTTCAGCACCAAGAGATTTTGGACAATTTAATGCTCCCAACTTTGTGGGAACAGTTTGGGGACGGCCCCTTCCTGTTCCAACATGACTGCACACCAGTGCACAGAGCAAGGTCCACAATGGATGAGTCAGTTTGGTGGGGAAGAACTTGATTGGCCTGCACAGAGTCCTGACCTCAACCCGATAGAACACTTTGGGATGAATTAGAGAGGAGACTGTGAGCCAGGCCTTCTCGTCCAACATCAGTGTCTGACCTCACAAATGAGCTTCTGGAAGAATGCTCAAAAATTCCCATAAACACACTCCTAACCCTTGTGGAAAGCCTTCTCAGAAGAGTTGAAGCTGTTATAGCTGCAAAGGGTGGGCCGACATCATATTAAACCCTATGGATTAAGAATGGGATGTCACTCAAATTCACATGCATGTGAAGCCAGACGAGCGAATACTTTTGGCAATACAGTGTACTTCAGGTGAGAATGAACTTGAGGTAAATGTACATATACTAAAGTATTCTGCAGGTGAGTACATACTCAAGTTGAGAACCTTCTTCAGGTGAGTGTATATTTTGAATGAGTGCATCTCCAAGTTCATATTTCAGGTAAGTATGCTCTCTATGCAAATGTAAACCAGAGAACATTCCAGTTGAGCTCATTCTATGGGTGGGCATGCACTCCAGGCTAATGTTTACTAAATTATACAACAGGTGCATATTTCTGGTAGCTGTGCACTCTAGGTAAATGTTTCCTCAATCTTTCCCAGTGAGCGCCTCACCTTTGTTGATCACAGGCTGCAGAGAGTCAAGCTCCCTCAGAATGGCCTGCAGGCCTCGGTAGATTTCCGACTCGAGCGCTGCAAATTCTGAAAATGTAAACAATGAGATAGAGTTTAAGGATTTGCCGGCTAACAATGTGTCAGGTTTTTCAGGTTTGCAGCTTAAATACACAACCAGCTCCTAATCACTCTCCTCCATTCTGTCACTGCACACACACACACACACACACACACACACACACACACACACACACACACACTGAAGGTGTTGAAATGCTATGGTATCCCAGGTGGTTTGCTAGGGTGTTGTTAGCCAGTTGCTATGAAAACCCAGGTGGATTGGTATGGTGTTGTTAGGCAGTTGCCATAATATCCCAGGTGGTTGCTAGGGCATTGCTAGGCAGTTGCTATGTGAAATTACTAAAAATCTGAAATCAAGACAGTTTATAGAGTCACATAATCATGGAATAACTTTCTTTGACTGAGTTTTTACAGGTGGACGTCTGGTTCACTGTGAACAATTCTGTCTCGGTAAGTTTCTCTAGAATGGAGTATTCTACACCAAACCTGACTCTGTTTATAATTCTGAAGAATTCAGATGTTGGTGAGTGTGTGTGTGTGTGTGTGTGTGTGTGTGTGTGTGTGTGTGTGTGTGTGAGTGTGTGTGTGTGTGTGTGCATGGCAAAGCTAACAGGACGGTGTATTTTTACCTGCTGAATCCATACTGGCAAAGCTGGGGCAGCAGCTACAGTCTACCCGCAATGCCCTGGGACAGGCTGGGTCCAGTGGGCATGATCTTGATGTCACGGCCGAAATTCACCCTGATGGATACACAGAGCAGGAGATGGGCGTGCATTCATTCAGAAACAAATAAAACTACAAAACATTGGGAGTGTTTGTGAATTGCAAATGAAGACAGAATGCAGTGATTTCAAAATCTACATTTCACCTGTATCTTAACGACAATCTAAATCAGAATCAGAATCCTTAATTGATCCCAGAGGGAAACTGCAGTTGTTATAGTTGCAACCATTTATGCAAAAGAATAAACACTTTAACAATTTAAAACAAAGATAAAGAGAAAGTTGCAATAAGTCCATGAGATTTAAGTTCTTATGAGTACAGTAAAGTGGCGGTGACTGTGATAATCAATATTAAACATCTGGTATAAAGCAGGTCAAATTATTGTACCTCTGAGTTATTACACATGAAATTATTATTATTACACATATGAACAGTTTGGTGTTGAGGTTTGCGCAGATGAACCACATGCTGTGAATCACACACTGAGGGAGGAGTTATAGAGTTTGATGGCCACACATAAAAATGACTTCCTGTGGTGCTCTGTGGTGCATTTTGGTAGAATAAACAGTACAAAGTACAAAACAATCCAAAGACGAGATATTTGATATTGTATTTTTTCAGATTCATTCTTCAATAAAAGCAGTAATTTATTCTCAATAAATGCAGTAACTTCAGTGAATAAAGTAATTTATCTTAATGCATTTATTTCTCCTCCATAAATAGAGTAATTTACCACAATAAAAGTATTAATTTACCTCAATAAACACAAACATTTTCCCAATAAATGCTTTAATTTATCCTCAACAAATTCATTGGTTTATTCTCAATAAATGCAGTAATTTATCTTAATTAATGTTTTAATTTATCCTCCATAAATACACTAATTTACCACATTAAAAGCATTAATTTACCTCAATAAACACAATTTATCCTCAATAAATTCATTAGTTTATTCACTAGTAATGCAGTAAACAAATAATTTACCTCGATAAATGCATTCATTTACTTCAATAAATGCTCTGTAAACAGCAAATGCCTAAAAATGTTCTCTTGGAGGTGTTTAATGAGCAGCTAACAAGCAGCACATGAGAGCTGGTACGCGGTTTGGGACGGGAGCTAATAATGCAGCGGGAAATCTCAGCCGTTTAAATTTCAGCTTTCGTTTGTCATCACTACAGCAACAAATCAAATAAAATCAAGCAAATACACTCAAATAGATCAGGTAATAAGCTTTGGATTAAATTGGATTTAAAAAAGAATCAAAAACAAAAGTTGTGTTTACTGTCTTATGGCTTCATCTCATTACAGACACAGCACTGCTGAATGAACTTCATGGGTGCTACCAAAATAGTGGAGGACTATCAGTTGGGTGCATGGCCTGCTGGCGTGACTGATTCTGCTGAGCGCAACTCAAATTTCTCTTCTACAAAGTGCTATTGGTTGAATTATACTGTCAAACAATTTGGACCCAAGTTGTACAGGAATTAGAATTTTTGTGGAAATTGTTTCTAACAACGAATAATAGCTCTAATTTTTTTATCACAATCTTTCTGATGCGGTGATGGTGATTCAGGGGTAAGTATAATTTAACACATGCTAAGGGATATCTAGTGTCCTGAACTCTGGGTTTCTGTGTAACATTGTTACGTTTGTCTTTTCAGACTGACAGACAGGGCCCAGGTAGCGACACAGCAGGAGTTCATATTATAGAGCAGGAGAGCAGGACCTGCACACTGTTCCAGCTGTGGCTCTAACTCTTTAATGCAGATGTTGAACAGTGTTGGACTCAGTACTCTGTACTTTTGTTGCCAGTATTCACTGCACACATGTTTTTTATGTAAATTTGTTTTTTAATGTCGTAAACTTTACCCCCAACTGCACTGTGGAGAACTCTGTAACAGACAGTGGTGGACAGTAACTGAGTAAATGTAATTTGTTACTGGACTTAAGTAGTTTTTTCATGTATCTGTACTTTACTTTACTTTAAGTTTTTCCAATTTGGGCGACTTTTTACTTTCACTCCACTGTATTTCAAAGTCAAATATCTTTTTACTAAACTACATTACGAGAAATCTGTCGTTCCTTTTGGTTTATGTGTGTATAAAAACACCAATCAGGGCACAGCCGTCACTTTGTTCTGAGCTGGTTTTGACCTGTTGGTCATACCGACCCAGTGCAGCACGCGGTTCAACGTCAGCGCAGCAGCGTAAAACTTTGGGAGAGTCTGTTCAACATAAATGATGAACTAACCTAACTTTGTGTAAATAGAGCACAATATAGAAATATGTCCACATATGCAGTCGAGACTGACGCGGCTTTTTTCTGAATTTCTACAAACACCATTTCATTTTATAGTAAATGAGTTTGGGCTGGTTTATGTTTATGAACAGAGGCCTACAGATGCAATACACACACACACACACACACACACACACACACACACACACACACACACACACACACACTTTTCTCATTTTCTCATAAGTACATCTGAAGGCAAACACTTTGTACTTTTATCAGCTGG
>NC_051240.1:3576993-3671993 GCF_015220715.1 Pygocentrus nattereri
GTATGAAACTTCTCCTCTTGTCACTGGGGTGGGACCATCAAGGGTACATCTCAGCACCTTCAGTCAGGGAACATAAATCATAATCCAATTAAATTTTATTTTCTGAGTTGAACTGACTCCTCTCATCTCCAGGCTCTTTATTTTATTCTTCTGTTTTGAAACATTAGATTATTAAAAAGGTATAAATGCCTACCTTTCACCTGGAAAATCTTAATTAAGGTACAGGATTAAACACAGATTCTGACACGTGTCTTTGTGGAGCCTTGAGGGTGAATGCGCTTATATTAGCACACAGTGAGCTCATTATGTTGTCACTGGTTGCAGCACTCTGCTCACTGACTCTCTCACTAGGTGACACCAATGCAGAGGATAGTGCATGTGTGCATTAATGTTCCTCCTCGCACAGATTACTGTTTCATCTCATGACCTGCCCTGCTGTAACCTCCCTTAACCTCAACGAGCTGCAGCCAGAGTGGGCTTACTGTGAAGCCCCTGATCCGAGAAATAAAAGCCTAAAACAAGCAGCGTCCACACCGCTGCCTCAGCAGCAACATACCAAACCACAAACTTCCTGTAAAGAGAGAGAGAGCGAGAGAGAGCGAGAGAGAGAGAGAGAGCGAGTGAGCGGTGGACAGGATCTGATGTGTATCCTGTCTCTCTCTCTCTATAAACGTGTAGGCGGAACACGTTAGGCTGAGTTATAATTAGCCTCGACCTCAAAAAGAAAAGCAGTGTCCAAAAACAGAGTCGCTTCAGCAGCTCAAACACTGTCTGCACCTTTACTGTAACACCGACAGACACAGACAAATTGGCTTATCTCCACCACTCAAAAGTTTGGGTCACGCCATAATGTGTATACTTTGTTAGCCCCTCTTTTCTCCTGTTCTTCAGGGGTCAGGATCCTCAACTAGAGGATGACAAACACAAACTGTGCAGCAGCAGATGAGCTGTAGTCTCTGACTTTACCTCTACAAGGTGGACCAACAAGGTAGGAGTGGACAGAAAGTGGACACAGTGTTTAAAAACTCCAGCAGCACTGCTGTGTCTGATCCACTCGCACCAGCGCAACACACACTAACACACCACCACCGCCATCTCAATGTTACTGCAGTGCTGAGAATGACCCACCACCCAAACAGTACCTGCCCTGTGAGGGTCCATGGGGGTCCTGACCACTGAAGAACAGGGTAACAGAGTATCAGAGAAACAGATGGACTACAGTCTGTAACTGTAGAGAGAGAGTAGAAACAAGGAGGTGGTCATGATGTTACACCTGACTGGTGTATATACACACACGTGTGTCTGTGTGTGTTTATGCATATATGTGTATAAACTGTTTTGTTATTGTGCCTAGTGTTCATTGTTTGATGTGTTTATTATCAAGTGTATGTATTTATTGTTCTGTATATTTACTATTAAGTATATTTATTCATCTGTGTGTTTATGGTTCTTTGTATTTATTCTATATTCTGCACGCTGAATAGTGTGTATAGTTCTGTGTAGTGTGTGGTGTGTGTAGTTCTGTGTAATGTGTGTAGTGTGTGTAGTTCTGTGTAGTTCTGTGTAGTGTGTGTAATGTGTGTAGTGTGTGTAGTTCTGTGTAGTGTGTGTAGTTCTGTGTAATGTGTGTAGTGTGTGTAGTTCTGTGTAGTGTGTGTAGTGTGTGTGGTTCTGTGTAATGTGTGTAGTTCTGTGTAATGTGTGTAGTGTGTGTAGTCCTGTGTAATGTGTATAGTGTGTGTAGTTCTGTGTAATGTGTGTAATGTGTGTAGTTTTGTGTAATGTGTGTAATGTGTGTAGTTCTGTGTAATGTGTGTAGTGTGTGTAGTCCTGTGTAATGTGTGTAGTGTGTGTAGTTCTGTGTAATGTGTGTAGTTCTGTGTAATGTGTGTAGTGTGTGTAGTTCTGTGTAGTGTGTGTAGTCCTGTGTAGTGTGTGTAGTGTGTGTAGTTCTGTGTAATGTGTATAGTGTGTGTAGTTCTGTGTAATGTGTGTAATGTGTGTAGTTCTGTGTAATGTGTGTAGTGTGTGTAGTCCTGTGTAATGTGTGTAGTGTGTGTAGTTCTGTGTAATGTGTGTAGTTCTGTGTAATGTGTGTAGTGTGTGTAGTTCTGTGTAGTGTGTGTAGTGTGTGTGGTTCTGTGTAATGTGTGTAGTGTGTGTAGTTCTGTGTAATGTGTGTAGTGTGTGTAGTTCTGTGTAGTGTGTGTAGTGTGTGTGGTTCTGTGTAATGTGTGTAGTTCTGTGTAATGTGTGTAGTGTGTGTAGTTTTGTGTAGTTCTGTGTAGTGTGTGTAGTTCTGTGTAATGTGTGTAGTGTGTGTAGTTCTGTGTAATGTGTGTAGTGTGTGTAGTCCTGTGTAGTTCTGTGTAGTGTGTGTAGTGTGTGTGTAGTGTGTGTAGTTCTGTGTAGTGTGTGTAGTGTGTGTAGTTCTGTGTAATGTGTGTAGTGTGTGTAGTTCTGTGTAGTGTGTGTAGTGTGTGTGGTTCTGTGTAATGTGTGTAGTTCTGTGTAATGTGTGTAGTGTGTGTAGTTCTGTGTAATGTGTGTAGTGTGTGTAGTTCTGTGTAGTGTGTGTAGTGTGTGTAGTTCTGTGTCTGTGTAGTGTGTGTAGTGTGTGTAGTTCTGTGTAATGTGTGTAGTGTGTGTAGTTCTGTGTAATGTGTGTAGTGTGTGTAGTCCTGTGTAGTGTGTGTAGTGTGTGTAGTTCTGTGTAATGTGTGTAGTTCTGTGTAATGTGTGTAGTGTGTGTAGTTCTGTGTTGTGTGTATAGTGTGTGTAGTTCTGTGTAATGTGTGTAGTGTGTGTAGTTCTGTGTAGTGTGTGTAGTTCTGTGTAATGTGTGTAGTGTGTGTAGTTCTGTGTAGTGTGTGTAGTTCTGTGTAGTGTGTGTAGTGTGTGAAGTTCTGTGTAATGTGTGTAGTGTGTGTAGTTCTGTGTAATGTGTGTAGTGTGTGTAGTCCTGTGTAGTGTGTGTAGTGTGTGTAGTTCTGTGTAATGTGTGTAGTGTGTGTAGTTCTGTGTAGTGTGTGTAGTGTGTGTAGTCCTGTGTAATGTGTGTAGTGTGTGTAGTTCTGTGTAATGTGTGTAGTGTGTGTAGTCCTGTGTAATGTGTGTAGTGTGTGTAGTTCTGTGTAGTGTGTGTAGTGTGTGTAGTTCTGTGTAATGTGTGTAGTGTGTGTAGTTCTGTGTAGTGTGTGTAGTGTGTGTAGTCCTGTGTAATGTGTGTAGTGTGTGTAGTTCTGTGTAATGTGTGTAGTGTGTGTAGTTCTGTGTTGTGTGTGTAGTGTGTGTAGTTCTGTGTAATGTGTGTAGTGTGTGTAGTTCTGTGTAGTGTGTGTAGTCCTGTGTAATGTGTGTGGTTCTGTGTAATGTGTGTAGTGTGTGTAGTTCTGTGTAGTGTGTGTAGTGTGTGTAGTTCTGTGTAATGTGTGTAGTGTGTGTAGTTCTGTGTAGTGTGTGTAGTTCTGTGTAATGTGTGTAGTGTGTGTAGTTCTGTGTAGTGTGTGTAGTGTGTGTAGTTCTGTGTAATGTGTGTAGTGTGTGTAGTTCTGTGTAGTGTGTGTAGTGTGTGTAGTTCTGTGTAATGTGTGTAGTGTGTGTAGTTCTGTGTAGTGTGTGTAGTCCTGTGTAATGTGTGTAGTGTGTGTAGTTCTGTGTAGTGTGTGTAGTGTGTGTAGTTCTGTGTAGTGTGTGTAGTGTGTGTAGTTCTGTGTAGTGTGTGTATTCCTGTGTAATGTGTGTAGTGTGTGTATTCCTGTGTAATGTGTGTAGTGTGTGTAGTTCTGTGTAATGTGTGTAGTGTGTGTAGTTCTGTGTAGTGTGTGTAGTGTGTGTAGTTCTGTGTAGTGTGTGTAGTCCTGTGTAGTGTGTGTAGTTCTGTGTAATGTGTGTAGTGTGTGTAGTTCTGTGTAGTGTGTGTAGTGTGTGTAGTTCTGTGTAGTGTGTGTAGTTCTGTGTAATGTGTGTAGTGTGTGTAGTTCTGTGTAGTGTGTGTAGTGTGTGTAGTTTTGTGTAGTGTGTGTAGTTCTGTGTAATGTGTGTAGTGTGTGTAGTCCTGTGTAGTGTGTGTAGTGTGTGTAGTCCTGTGTAGTGTGTGTAGTTCTGTGTAATGTGTGTAGTGTGTGTGGTTCTGTGTAGTGTGTGTAGTCCTGTGTAATGTGTGTAGTGTGTGTAGTTCTGTGTAGTGTGTGTAGTCCTGTGTAATGTGTGTGGTTCTGTGTAGTGTGTGTAGTCCTGTGTAATGTGTGTAGTGTGTGTAGTCCTGTGTAGTGTGTGTAGTGTGTGTAGTTCTGTGTAGTGTGTGTAGTTCTGTGTAATGTGTGTAGTGTGTGTAGTTCTGTGTAGTGTGTGTAGTGTGTGTAGTTCTGTGTAGTGTGTGTAGTTCTGTGTAATGTGTGTAGTGTGTGTAGTTCTGTGTAGTGTGTGTAGTGTGTGTAGTTCTGTGTAATGTGTGTAGTGTGTGTAGTTCTGTGTAGTGTGTGTAGTGTGTGTAGTTCTGTGTAGTGTGTGTAGTCCTGTGTAGTGTGTGTAGTTCTGTGTAATGTGTGTAGTGTGTGTAGTTCTGTGTAGTGTGTGTAGTGTGTGTAGTTCTGTGTAGTGTGTGTAGTTCTGTGTAATGTGTGTAGTGTGTGTAGTTCTGTGTAGTGTGTGTAGTGTGTGTAGTTCTGTGTAGTGTGTGTAGTTCTGTGTAATGTGTGTAGTGTGTGTAGTCCTGTGTAGTGTGTGTAGTGTGTGTAGTCCTGTGTAGTGTGTGTAGTTCTGTGTAATGTGTGTAGTGTGTGTGGTTCTGTGTAGTGTGTGTAGTCCTGTGTAATGTGTGTGGTTCTGTGTAGTGTGTGTAGTCCTGTGTAATGTGTGTAGTGTGTGTATTCCTGTGTAGTGTGTGTAGTGTGTGTAGTTCTGTGTAGTGTGTGTAGTTCTGTGTAATGTGTGTAGTGTGTGTAGTTCTGTGTAGTGTGTGTAGTGTGTGTAGTTCTGTGTAGTGTGTGTAGTTCTGTGTAATGTGTGTAGTGTGTGTAGTTCTGTGTAATGTGTGTAGTGTGTGTAGTTCTGTGTAGTGTGTGTAGTGTGTGTAGTTCTGTGTAATGTGTGTAGTCCTGTGTAATGTGTGTAGTGTGTGTAGTTCTGTGTAGTGTGTGTAGTCCTGTGTAATGTGTGTGGTTCTGTGTAATGTGTGTGGTTCTGTGTAATGTGTGTAGTGTGTGTAGTTCTGTGTAGTGTGTGTAGTGTGTGTAGTTCTGTGTAGTGTGTGTAGTGTGTGTAGTTCTGTGTAATGTGTGTAGTGTGTAGTCCTGTGTAGTGTGTAGTGTGTGCAGTCCTGTGTAATGTGTGTAGTGTGTGTAGTCCTGTGTAGTGTGTGTAGTGTGTGTAGTTCTGTGTAGTGTGTGTAGTCCTGTGTAATGTGTGTAGTGTGTGTAGTTCTGTGTAGTGTGTGTAGTCCTGTGTAGTGTGTGTAGTGTGTGTAGTCCTGTGTAGTGTGTGTAGTGTGTGTAGTCCTGTGTAATGTGTGTAGTGTGTGTAGTCCTGTGTAGTGTGTGTAGTGTGTGTAGTCCTGTGTAATGTGTGTAGTGTGTGTAGTTCTGTGTAGTGTGTGTAGTGTGTGTAGTCCTGTGTAATGTGTGTAGTGTGTGTAGTCCTGTGTAGTGTGTGTAGTGTGTGTAGTCCTGTGTAATGTGTGTAGTGTGTGTAGTCCTGTGTAGTGTGTGTAGTGTGTGTAGTCCTGTGTAATGTGTGTAGTGTGTGTAGTTCTGTGTAGTGTGTGTAGTCCTGTGTAATGTGTGTGGTTCTGTGTGATATGTTGGTATTGTGTGTTGTGCTATAAGAAAGCTGCATGTGGACTGACAGTAAAGAGCACTTGTGGACTCCACAGCTCTGACAGCTCAGTCGAGAAGATGAGAGTCGGGGAGAAAAGCCAAAGTTATGCATCACTAAGCTGAGCTACCGGAACACGTCTCACTCGTCTACCCTTATAAACGGTCTTTAAGGTGAACGAAGAAACCTGCTATTGAAATGTGAACCGGAGAGTTAACTGAAAGCACAGGCTGCACATTCATGTTTTCGTTTCAGTCACTGGTTCATCGGTTAATCATCAACATCTCTAATTGTAACACTAATGCTGAAAAACTATGAGCTCGGTGATCTTCAAAGTACAGAGTCTGCAAAAACGAACTGCTTAAAAACAAACCAAATGAAAAACGGCCAACAGCTGGTAAAAATAAGTGAATAAAATAAATAAATAAATAAACTCTGTGCTTCACAGAAACCAGGGAAACAAAATAAGAGTTACATAATGGCCCAGAAATGAGGACACGAGGCAGAAACACGAACAAAGACAGAGTCAGACTTATCTGGAGAAGAAAAGGGTGAAAGGTTGAGGAAATTTGACTTTACCATACTTTAGGTGTGCTGACGATGAAGGGCCTGCCCACAAATGGTCAGTCTTGAGGTCAGTTTCAGTGCTTTCTCTGTTTTAGTCACAGCTCTCGCTCTGCCAGTGCAGCTGCAGACTCTCACACACCTGCTGTTCTCTGCACACACAGAGCTTTCAGAGAGAGAGTGAAGGTTACTCAGAGGAGCCTCACACAGAAGACGTCACTCCTGCTTCAGGAGGAGCTCAGCAAGCTTCTCCAGCAAGCTTCAAGAAGACCAGGCCTGACCACTCTGAGAACATAGAGATTCACAAACTTAACTCCATACGTTCACTCTTAAACATATAGGAAAGACAGTGGGTATACTTAGAACCATGGTAGGACTGTTTCATGCTTGCGTGGTTCTCCGCCTGGTGAAATGGTTCACCAGATCGATGGAGAATGGAGTGGTTCTTTATAGCACCAGTGTCAAGCTTGTAAAAATAGCAGAACCCTTTTTGGTGATTTGTAGAACCATCACATTCTTCATCAATCTGAAGAATCATTGCACCATGCAGAGAACAATTTAGGTATACAAAAGGTTCTGTGAGTGGGTCATGGTTCCATATAGATCCACTGTCTTTACTAAAGAACCTATGAAGAACATCTTTTTCAAGAGTGAAGGCCTCAGCTGTCTCAGATCCAAAGGTCTTTCAGCCGATTTTTCAAAGTTTGTACATTAAATGGTGAACAGTCTCATAGTGGTCCAGAGTGGTTTGGTGTGAAACACTCCGTTCTAGGTGTCTAGGTGGTCCTGCATAGTAAATAAAATATATATTTGTGTTGTAGTCATGACGACGCCTGGTTCCTATCACCACCACTGTAAAGACAACTTAACTATTTTCCACCAAACCACTCTGAATCACACACACTGCAAAACTGGTGGAACTCCCCTTTAACGTTTGTATGTGAGACGTCTTTTATTCCACGTTCTTCAAACCTGAGCACAAATCACTCAAATGCATTAAGCAACACGGCACAAAAGTGTGTTTGTCTCACTTAATTTGCCATTAAAATGATTCTTTTGGTCAATTTAACAGAAGCACAAAATTAAAACGAATACAAGTACGAAAAACTAAAATATAATACAAACAAATCAAATGTCCCCTTTTAGATCGTCCAGTTTAGAAGTAAACGAAGTATTTCAACACCAAAAACTTCTAACATTCTTTCTTTATTTGTTTTTGTAAGTTGTTTTTCTCTCTTTGCTCACAAAATTTGGGCACCTCTGCTTTAGACCAATCTAATCATACAATCTTAAAAGATGGTTCTTCAAGGGTTCTTCAGTAATGACAGTGGTGTTACGTCCTCTGCTTGGTGAAATGATTCTTCAGAGTGATGGAAAATGTGTTGCATGTGGTTCTATTGTCACATCGTCAAGCTTGTAACAATAGCAGAATGTTTTTGGTGCTATACAGAAGCATTTTCATAAACACCACATTCTCCGTCAATCCGAAGAACCTCTTCCCCACGCAAAGAACTATTTTAAGCATGCAAATGATTCTATATAAAACCTATTGTCTTTACTAAAGAGCTTTACTAAAGAACCAACTTTTTTGAAATGATACCAAACATAGTTATTCAGATTACGAACAACATACATTCAATCAGAAGCATCCAAACCTCTGTCTGCAGCTGTTCGTGTCCTGCGGCTGTATTTCACAAACCACACGCATGAAGTGTCTCTAAAGCAGCAGCTGTGCAGGGCGAAGGCCACAAATGAGCTCGAAGGTAACCGTCAGCGACTGGAGGAGGAACTGGAGACATGACGTGACAACTTCAGGGGAAGTAAGACGCAGCAGCTGAGTGGCTGAGAGGTTGCCTGGGGCAGAGAAGTGACCTTGCGTTTGCTTACTAATTCCAGCGCTGCTGATACATTTTTTCCGCCGCGAACACAGAGCCAGTCATTCGGTCACAGAATCCATTCCCTTACTAATGATTATTATTCCACTGCCGGGCCACTTTATTGGAAACCCTTCTGTCATAGCTCCACCTTGCTGGTGTGTAATTAGAGGGAGTAGCACAGTTTGAGTCAGACGTCCACTAGACCCACATTAATGCACAGTTTCTGACCACAGATCAGCTTTTGGCTGAATATGTTTGGGTGGAGTGTATACTGTCAACCTAGCAGTGATATTGATGTATTTCCAGCAACACTGCTGTGTCTGACACACTCGTACCAGCACCACACACACTATCATGTCATCATCACTGCTATGCTGACAGTATCCATGTGTTCATGGTGGATGGAGTAGAGTGGGCTGATACACTGCACACCTAAAGTGGCCAGTGAGTGGAAGTACAAGGTAGGTGTTTCTAATAAAATGGCCATCTAGTGGAAGCACAAGGTATTTCTAGTGAAGTGGCCAGTAAGTGAAAGTACAAGGTTGGTGTTTCTAATAAAGTGGCCAGTGAGTTGAAGTACAAGGTGTTTCTAATAAAGTGGCCAGTGAGTTGAAGTACAAGGTATTTCTAATAAAGTGGCCAGTGAGTTGAAGTACAAGGTGTTTCTAATAAAGTGGCCAGGGGGTGGAAGTACAAGGTGTTTCTTATAAAGTGGCCAGGGGGTGGAAGCGCAAGGCAGGTGTTTCTAATAAAGTGGCCAGTGAGTTGAAGTACAAGGTGTTTCTAATAAAGTGGCCAGGGGGTGGAAGTACAAGGTGTTTCTTATAAAGTGGCCAGGGGGTGGAAGTACAAGGTGTTTCTTATAAAGTGGCCAGGGGGTGGAAGCGCAAGGCAGGTGTTTCTAATAAAGTGGCCAGTAGAAGCACAAGGTGTTTGTTTCTAATAAAGTGGCCAGTGAGAGACCGCGCTCCTGGTCCAGCAATGAGGATGGTTAAAAATGTTTTGGCACACAAAGTTATTATTATAAAGCTCTAATTATGGTCCGAGTGGAAACCCACAGCTCCAGACTAAACTGACTGGTGTCCAGGCGCAAACAAATGCATTTTTCAGCTGCCTGTGTTTTAAGTTTGCATCTACGTTTTCGAGCTGCCAGGCTAGACTAGCTGACAATGCTGGAAGCTTTTACCCCAGCACTTAGCAAGCTGTGACGCTTACATGTGTGAAATTATCATCTTCTACACAAAGAAGCTTATTTTTGTCTCAGTGAATGATGTGCCGACATGTTGGTCTGTCACTGTAGCCTTTAAAACTGAGAAAAATCGAATATTTAAGCTGTTATAGTCAGCCTAGCCCAGGGCTCAGCTAAAGTATAGTATATTCCTTTCATCGAAAATCAATCCACTTTGGGAGACCACAACATTTTATGTCCATTTTATAAGTAATGTTTGACCATCTTGGATTTGAATGTGTCTCAGTATGTCCTAACGTCCTAGTGTAGACTAAAAAATATATAATGTAAACAAAAATTGGCATGGCAGGATAGCTTACCTTTCCACAAAAGTAGAACAGTTTCTTGTAAAAGAAATGTTTCTTAGCGTTCGACTTTATACGAGGCTGAAGTCAGCTTCTCATTCGCCAGCTTCTCGGTTGAATATTCCCACACCACTCAAAGTGGAACGGGAAACTTCAAACAACAAGCTGGTGAATGAGGAGCTGATTCCCTGCCTGGCTGGGGAATCGAACCCGGGCGTACTTTTAGCTAAAGCAGCTCATTTCCTAACACAGTTCATTAGTCACAGTTGTTAAGGGGTTGTTAGGCAAGTGTTGGTTGCTAAGGTGTTCCTAGGAAGTTGCAATGGTGTGCAGAGTGTTTACTGAGTGTTTTTTCGTCAATTGTCAATTGGTTGTTAGGTGTCTTTGAAAGTGAATGGGAGTCTATTGGAGGAACAAGCGATATAAAATGACCCATAGAGGAGTGAGTCAGTGTGACTGTGGATTAGAGCTTGGGGACCTGCAATGGGTGAGTAGATGCAGTTTGATAAGAAAAAAATGACAGACAGATGAGTGCAGGTCAGAACAACATTGAGTTTGTGCTCAGAGGCCTGCCCTGAGATACTGTATGTTAAATGGTGCTTTTAGGTCGAGCAGAAGTGCAGTAGACTTGTGCGGCCCATTCATTCCTATAGGAAAAAACGAGATATGAATAACTGTTGTATGAAAACCACACACCAGATCAAAAAGCGGTATAAAGCGCACCAGAAGAAGAAGAAAAAGAAGAAGACAAGGAATAATATACAGGCAGATAACAATTACATCTTACATAATTGAACACTGACTAAGCAAATTTCAAGCAGGAAACATTAACCTAGCATTTCATTATGGAGTAAGATGGCACATTAATGGAGTTTAAAGAAAAACACACTCACAACTGAGAGGCTGGCTCACAAGAACGGCAGAGAATGTTACACAGGTATCTACAACAGCTCACACTGCTACAGAAAGAAAGAAAGAAAGACTGAAGTGGAAAAGGCTTTGAACAGAAAGAGGTTGGAAAGCAAGAGGTCAAACCAGAATGACCACTGGTGTGGCTTTCCAACAGCGGAGAAACCTGAAGGAGCTGAAAGTGAAAGCTAGTTTTTCAAAAAACTAGCTTACACGTACTGGTCTCCACAAAATCACCCACTCCTGCTTTAAAAGAGTTTTTATTAAAAGAGTTTTAAGAGTTTTTATATATATTTTTTGCTCTTGGACTCCCCCCTACTGTTCCTCTCTATCTCTAAAAGCGTCTTTTTCCCTCTCTTCGCAGCCTCTGCTGTGATGTCCATGCTGGGAATACTGAGCTGCTTCTTTTTGTACTTGCTGAGTTGTTGCTGTGTGATGTGGTTCTGTAAAGTGTTACACAGCTCTCAGGAGAGGTTCTCAGGCTGCTCCTCCAAAGTTACATAGCACTATAGCAGGAGTTCTGGCCTGGAGTGGCGAAGACAGAGACATTCTCTCTGCTATAATTCAAAGTAGCATCGAAATGATTTTAAAGCTGTTATTTTACGGTTGCGTTAAATTGTAGGTGCAAAATTGACGCGAAAATTTACAATTAAATACCTAATAGTGCCTAAAAACATTCAATTGAGTGTCTAATAAACTGGCTGCTTAATGTTCTCTATTACTTTAATATACTGCGGAATGATTTAGGAAAACTAAATCATTGTTCACTAAAACATCAATCGCTGTTATGGTAGCAGAGAACACTAATTAGCCAGTTTATTAGGCACTCAATGGAAACTTTACTATAATACCTATTAATCGTTGCCTAAAATATGCAGTTTAAAGCAGGGCTAATTAGTGGGAACAACTTCAGTGTCCATCAACGTGTTTTAGCATCAGCTCTCAGCACTGACAGTTCTGCATGTGAGAAACTGATGCTGTGAGAATCTTGTGTCAGCTGTTCTCGTCAGTGCAAAACAGTAAAAAAAGCACATGTCTGATTCTGTGTCTTGGCTGACTGCATTTTGTGTAAATTAGTTGTTTTTTTTTAGAACTTTTGCGTTAAGTGAACCTATCCTCCTGGAAACATGCATGGCGGAGTCGGTGCAGGTATGCGTGGAGCCTGCCCGACCCCCGGGGGACACCGCTTGTGTGTATTTGTGGGGGGAGATAATGTTTGTACTCTTCCGTTCATAAGTCATACCAGCAGCTACCTCAGAAAACAGGAAACGGCAGAGCGACGAGGCTTCAGACTGGGAAGCGCTGAGGTGCCTCTCCTCACTGTTCTGGAAATCCCCGTTCTAGGAAAACACTCCACACCTCCTCGAGAGGGGCTCCTTTAGAGCTGCACTAATCACCTGTTGGTGATTATATATAAAAATAATATAAAAGAAAGGGAAATATGCTTTTACTGTTTTGTAACATGTTACGATTGTAAAGGTTTCTGAAGTTTTTTTATTTGAATGTATGATTGGATGGTCGACCACCAGATGTAAAAGAATTTAGAAGGTATAAATGCCTAAACTGAATTTTGTTTTCACGCACTGAAAAAAATATTCACATAAAGGAGTTGCTGCAGAGTAATGTGATACAGCCACTTCATTAAGCCCACCTACGTGTTTCTACACTCACTGTCCATTTTATCAGCTGCACTGACCACATAGCAGGACTTTGTAGCTCTACAGTTACAGACTGTAGTCCAGCTGTTTCTCTGCATACTTTGTCACCCTGTTCTTCAATGGTCAGGACCCCCACAGAGCAGGTATTATTTGGTTGGTGGGTCATTCTCAGTACTGCAGTGATCCTTATGTGGTGCTGGAATGAGTGGATCAGACACAGCAGTGCTGCTGGAGTTTTTAAACACTGTCTCCACTCACTGTCAACTCTATTAGATGCTCCTAGTTGGTCCACCTTATAGATGTAAAAAACATCCTCTACACCTTCATCATTGGTCACCAGTGGTGGACAGTAACTGAGCAAATGTAATTCGTTACTGTACTTTAGTATTTTTCATGTATCTGTACTGAAGTTTTTCCATTCTGGGCGACTTTTTCCTTTCACTCCACTACATTTCAGAGTCTAATATCCGACTTTTTCCTCCTACATTTTGAGAAATCTGTCGTTCCTTTTGGTTTCTGTGTGTATAAAAACGTAACATGTCAAAACCAAAGAAGCGCAAAGCCAGAGCACCAATCAGGGCACAGCGGTCACTTTGTTTAGAGCTGGTTTTGACCTGTTGGTCATACCGACCCAGTGCAGCACGCGGTTCAACGTCAGTGCAGCAGCGTAAAACAGTTCTCCCTGATGGAAACTGTTTACCTTCAGTGTTTTGTGCTTCTGATCATTTTAATAGACGTCAGCGTCACTAATTAATGACGTTCTATTAAAAGACTGGTTTACCAAGAGAGACGCTGGAGGACTTTCACCTGAAATGAGTTCATGAAGCCAGTCAGGTTATAAAAATGATAACAGGACATCAGAGCCAGAATTCCTCTTTTAGTACTTTTACTTTATACTTAAGTACATTTGAAGGTAAATACTTTAGTACTTTTACTCAAGTGGAGGTCTAGAGTGAGGAACTTCTACTTTTACTGGAGTAATATTTTACCTTGGGGGTCTCGACTTTAACTCAGGTACATGATTTGTGTACTTCGTCCACCACTGTTGGTCACAGGACGCTGCCCACAGAATGCTGTTGGCTGGATGTTTTTGGTTCTCAGTCCAGCAGAGACACTGAGGTGTTTAAAATCTCCAGCAACACTGCTGTGTCTGATCCACTCATACCAGCACCACGTAAGGGTCACTGCAGTACTGAGAATGACCCACCACCCAAATAACACCTGCTCTCCTGTGGGGTCCTGTGGGGTTCCTGACCACTGAAGAACGGTAACAAAATATGCAAAAGAAACAGTTGGACTGTAATCTGTAACTGTAGAACTACAAAGTAAAACTATATGGTCAGTGGATCTGATAAAATAGACAATGAGAGTAAATACAAGGTGGTGGACATAATGGTCATTTAAAGTAATAAGCTATGAAAAACAATACGGTGAACAATCTGCGCTGTTTCTAGGCTACTGTGTGAATTAAAGCAAATTTGTGACAGTACAGATGCATTCCTCCCATGGAAGCTTTGGCTCAGGTGAACTTGATCAGCTCATCACAAAACATGTGGACTTCACGCAGCTCGAGTGTTGCAACCGAAGCAAAGGAGGTCATCATCAAATACTGAAATTCAGAAATTCATGTCAATATGTCAAACATTTTACACACTCTTCTTCAGGAGGTCTTCAGCAAAGAAATTTGTTCTACATAGAATGAAGAACACTCAAAGAACCCTTTAGATGATTAGAAGATTCTTGCGTGGTGAAATGGTTCGTCAGATTAATGAAGAATGTGCTGTAGATGGTTCAATATAAAACATTTTTGAAAAGGGTTCTGCGAAGCACCCGAGACGGTATTCCTATTATGACCGGCTTGACATTGTAACCCTTTTTGGTGCTGTACAGAACACTTTTGAAAAAGGTTCTATATAGAATCATTTTCTTTACCAAAGAACCCTTGAAGAACCATCTGTTCACAAGTGTAGTCTTTATTAGCTGACAAGTAGTATCAGCGTGTGATATCAAGAACCATTAAGTAACAGTTGTTTATTATAAGGAAGTTATAATAAAAGCTGGTAAATAGTTCTGTGCACTGCCTCATTCCTTAACCTGTTGATTGCCATTCCATTACAGCTACCTCAAATTTTTAGAATGGCACAGTGGGGATGGGATAGCAAGGAGCATGTACTAGATGGGCAAATGGGTGACACCTTCCTGCCTTCAGAGTTCTGGAAAAGGATCCTTGCCACACTTCCTTAGCAGCTGGGGATGACCAAGTGCTTAAGTCAATTACAGAGAGTGCAGCCAGAACCTTTAACAAAAGCCAAAGACCATCACGTTGCTTAGAGCTAGAGAGAAGCCCTACGCACAGCCTAGAGCAATGTCTGGTCTCCTCGCTACTGCCAGTGACTGGCAACCGGAAGAGGACATGAATAAACGGCTGAAGGTCCTCGCCTGGATCACATCAACAAAGCTTTGACCAGACATGATCACTGTCTCAGAGGGCACCAAGCAACTGATCATGCTGGAGCTCACAGTGTCCTGGAACAAGGCCAATGAGAGGAAGCACACCAAGCACCAGGAGCTTGAGGAACAGTGCAGAAAGCAAGGCTGGTGAACTCGCCGAGAGCCTGCAGAGGATTTGCAAGGCATCTATGTTACTGGGCATCACCATGGAAGCAAAGAGGAAAGCCATCAGATTTGTTATTGAAGCTGCAGAAAAAGCCCCTGTGTGGCTTCAGATCGAGAGGCCAGATTTGCTGGTGAATGCTGCTGGGATGCAAACTGAGGTCTGATGAACCCCTGCTGGGTCACTTGGGTAAGAGTGTCTAATGTTGAAAGATCTGAAATACTCAATGAGCCCAGGCTGCATCACTGATGAAGTGTCCCAGTGCATCTTCAAGCTGTATCTTTCACCACACAATTTCCAAGTCCAAGACAATTGGCCTCGCTCTCTGGGTGGATAGGAAGGCCCCCCTTCTCCCCCCATCTCTCAATGCGATGCTAGTCAGTGTAGGCGCTGGCTAGTCTGGCAGTTGGCGCTTTCCTCCGAGCGTGTTCAGCTGTCCAGTGCACCATATTGTACAGATCTATGCAAAAGTTTGGCTGCTCCCGGCCAAATGTCCTGTTTTGTTGATCGAGCACATCCTTTTCAGAGCACACACTCCAATGCACAAGTAAAGGTGCGGTAAGTGATTTTACTCCAATACGCTTTTTGTCTAGCTCTCTGTTCTTTTCCAGCCAATCAGCAGCAGTGGCCACTCATGCACATGCTCGTGCACAGTAAATCCCACACATCGTCGAGAGGGAGAGAAGGCCGAGACATGGCTAAAGAGGAGAAGCTCTGACGTTTCAACATCAGTGAGGTGTTACAGCCGTGGAGAACGAGTCTCGCGCTCTCTGTGGTCGGCTGCAACCAACAAAACAACAAATCCCTTCTTCTGGCATAGGTTCTAGATTTTGGAACATTGCAGTGAGGATTTGATTGAGCAAACTGCGGCTGCATTTTCATACAAGTCATAAAGCTCCTTTGGAGCAGCGCACAGTCAGGCAAACACACAGACGGGTGCTGGAGGCGTTTCAGTTACCCATAATTCCTGCATCATTCAGAGTCAGACAATATGAGGAAGTGAACGATTAGAGGCTGGATAAACATCAGAGAGAGAGAGAGAGAGAGAGAAGGGACCGAGAGGGTGAGAGAGAATAGACAGAGAGGGAGAGAGAGAGATAAAGAGAAAGGTGGAGAGAAGTAAAGACAGGAGAGAAAAAAGTGGAGGGAGACAAAATGAGGGAGAGATAAAGGGGAGGAGAAAGAGACAGGAGAAAAAAGAGAGAAAGATAAAGAGAGAGGAAGAGAAGGAGGAAGAGGAGGAAAAAATGGAGAGAGAGAAAGAGGAGATAAGAAGAAGATAGAAAGGAGATAAAAAGAAGGTAGAGAGAGAGAGAGAGAGAGAGAGAAAAGAGGACAGAAAGAACAAGGGAGAAGACCACGGGACAGAAAAAAAGAGCATAAAATGAGAGGAGAAAAAGAAGGAGAGAGATAGAGAGGAGAGAAAAATTGGGTGAGAGAAAGAAAGGAGAGATGAAAAGAGAGATAGAGGAGAAATAAAGGAAGAGACAAAGGGAGGGATGACAGAGACATAAAAGGAGGTAGCGATAAAGAGAGAAGACGAGCAGAAACAAAGAGAAAAGAGAGAGAGAGAGAGAGAGAGAGAGAGAGAGAGAGAGATGATATGAATATGTAAATGACTGATAAGGGAATCGAGCGCCTCACTAATCTGATCGGTGATGGTGAATCTGTGTCCTTCATAACTTCATAATCTGCTGGCGCATCAGCTAAATCATCTAAATAAACCACAAGCATCTCTATCAATCTCATCATCGAGCATAACGAAGCCACACTGTACCCTCAACATGCGCCGCAGTCCAGTTTCCCACGTAACACAGCTCAAAGCTCACATATTCTTCATTTTCCTATATTTCACTTCCTCATAGAAGTCTCCTTGACTCGACTTGTATTTTTCCACCTATTTGTACCAAAAAGCCATAAGCCAGCCACTCTTTATCCCTCACATTTAAACAAGCTAATCTTGTTACTGTGCCTTTAAGACTGATATATGTACACAAGCTCTGTTCTGATTGGCTGTCCTGTCTTGCGCCTCAGTCTAAAAGCAGTCCAGGCTGAAACACTCCTTATAACTTCAGCATGAATGGGCGGAGCTAAACTGCTCATGCATATATGTCTGGGGTCGCATCCCAAATGTTAAGAAAAGCCATTTTGTCCTTTCAGCAAAAATCAAACCATCTCGAGAGCCACGACATTTAATGTCCAGTTTACTTGGCTGTAAATATGTCTCAGTATGTGCTGATGTTCTACTATAGGCTAACAAATATAAACGAAATGCAGGCTAACTTTGCTCTGCTTTAAGCTTTAGCTCAGCTATAGCCGCTTTTCTCACATCTCTGGCAGGAAACTTTTCTTCTGAAGTGCAATAGTTTCTTAGAAAATGTTTCCCAACGTTTGACTTCTTTTGGGGCTACAGTCAGCTTCTCATTTGCCATCTTTTGTTTGAGTTTTCCCGTTCACTTTAAATGGTGTAGCATTTACGTGAGCATCTACTCTAATAATATGACTGTGGTGTTTTCGGGTGACCTGAAAATCCGAAGAAGTCTCCTGCATGCAGTTCAGTCAGGCATGTGATGCGCTTGAAGGCTTTTGGTTTGGCAGAAGAGCCATTAAACTAAACCTCTAACACAGGCCTGCTCAGAGCGAAGCCTTCAGAAAACCAACCATATAACTCATAACCATGAGCTGCTTTATTAGAAACCACATCAGAGCGGATTAAAGTGTTTCACGGAAGAGATATCAGAGTACAAAGCGGAAGCTCTCCCATATGAGATCTATCTATATGGGTCGGAATATAAAAATGTGTATACACTGATCAGCCATAACATAAGGTCGACCTCTTTGAGTCTACACTGTCCATTTGATCAGCTCCACTGACCATATAGTCTCACTTCGTAGTTCTACGGTTACAGACTGTAGTCCATCTGAGGACCCCCACAGAGCAGGAATTATTTGGGTGGGTCATTCCCAACACTGCAGTGACACTGACATGGTGATGGGGTGTTAGTGGGTGTTGGGCTGGTGTGAGTTGATCAGACATGCTGCTGGAGTTTTTAAACACTCACTGTCCACTCTATTAGACACTCCTACCCTGTGAGTCCACCTTGTAGATGTAAAGTCAGAGACAGTAGCTCATCTGCTGCTGCACAGTTCGTGTTGGTCGTCCTCTAGTCCTTCATCACTGGTCACAGGACGCTGACCACAGGACACTCTTGGCTGATTGGTTTTGGTTTTTAGTCCAGCAGCAACACTGAGGTGTTTAAAAACACCAGCAGCACTGCTGTGTCTGATCCACTCACACCAGCACAACACACACCACCACCATGTCAGTGTTACTGCAGTGCTGAGAATGTCTCACCATCCAAATAGTAGCTGCTCTGTGGGGGTCCCGACCACTGAAGAACAGGGTGACAAAGTATCAGAGGAACAGGTGGACTACAGTCTGTAGCTGTAGAGCTACAGAGTGAAACTATACGGTCAGTGGTGCTGATAAAACAGACAGTGAGTGTAGGTTTTAATGTTACAGCTGATCAGTGTATGTTGACTGTTATAATCTTTAATCCGACCGACAGAAACAGCGTAATGAGCATGTATGAATGTTGAATCTTGAATTTCGCTGCATGCCTGTGGGATGCAGTCATTTTTCCCGAAGCCTTTCGAGTGGATCACAACGGACTCTGTGCGTCAAAAACTCTGGCACAAACGTCCAGGAACTTTTACAGAGAGCAACCACAAGCTGTTGAAGACATTCAGAAACCCACAGGCAGCCGAAAAACAGAGCAACAGTGTTTTTTGTAGAAAAACTTGCGTCTAGTCAGGGCCGACCACATTTTTCACGAGATTGTTCAGGACGCTGCTGAAAAAACCTTGAACCCTAAGCTGGTCTATGCTCATTTATGCTGGTATAGTGCTCATCTAGTGTAGGTTTAGCTGGTCACCCAGTATCGTCATGCTGGTTGAGGAGTATACCAGCTTTCAAAGCATAACATATCACTGGTGTCAGAACAAAACCTCGTATCTCCAAAGTGGTAACTTCACAGGAAAAAGAAAAAACGTACTTTGCTTTTAATGTAAGTGAATGGAACCAGACGTTTTTCCAAGTCATTTTGGGCTGTTTCTTTTGGTCCATTCATCATTGAATTTAAACGCGATGTAAAAAACAACAATTATTTTCAAATTAGATCAAAAACTGGAAAATGTCAATTGGAGATAGGAGATTATCTTCCGACGACAGTGATCTGCTTGCTTTTACAGCAGGAAAGGACAGTTGCTTTGTCCAGAGCAGGCCCAGTCACGCTTGCATTGGCCATTTTCATAAGCAAAATTACGTTCATCCGTTTTGCAACACTGTGCTGTGGCGAGTGTTCACTTTTTGTTTACTATTAGCCAATTGCTAAGTACTGTTAACTCATTAGCTGACCACAGCTGCACTGTCTCCTCACTGCCACCAAGCATGCCAGTTATCTACAGTGTGTTTGGTACGGCTCAGTGTGCAGCGCTGTACTCCCATGCATATATAATCATTAGATATGATTACGTTCCCTTTAGTCACTGTTTATGCTCAACAACATGATGATTTTCAACGCACCAATCCACCGGTCTCGCTCACCACCCAGTCTCCAGACTGAAAATCATGCCAGAAGTTTGCATCTTCAGGTTGCCACTGAAGCTACAAGGCTAATAGCTTAATAGATGCGTATTAGCATCAGCATGCTAATCACAAGCCTAAATCATTGCCCCGAACTGTGTGGAGTAAATGAATCTGTAATAGATGATATGTTTCCTGACTATGTACGGCTGTTATCTATAAACATGCACTAAACTACGTTAGCATAGCTAAAAAGATGAGCAGCACATGCTAATGTCCTTTATCCCATATAAATAGCAGCCACACGGGTCACTCTCCAGTTGGAGCGGGAATTCAGGAGAGACATGCTAAAGAACCTTAATATGTCCATTAACATCTCCTACTCATGCATCCCGTATGCAAAAGGGGAGCTTAATTCCAAACACATTTCACAGTTGGGTCAAAACTGAGGATTTTGCAAATTGGCCGATTCATTGGTGGTCAAGTCACCTCGTTCAACCCTTTAAAATCAGTAATAAAAGTGATATTTGGCATTACTTTGACAAAATGTTAATTACCCAGCCATTAAAGCACATAACACCAGGAGCTGCCTGATAAACAACATGATTAGTACATTGGGAAAATTTAGTAGGCAAGTGTGGACTGGCCTTCTCATGCCTTGAGATGCTGCCTCTCTGACGATCCTTGACCCCAGGAAGCACACTCGCAGAAAAGCTGTCACTGTGGTGGTTTCCTCAAGGGGGACATCTCAGTACCTCGAGTCAGGGAACATAACGGTATCATAATCCACTGAAATGTTATTTTCTATGATGCATTGCCTCCACACACTCCGTCTCGCCTCCAGGCTTTTTATTAAACAGTTCTGTTTTAAAAAATGAGTTCATAAAAAGATACGAATGTCTACTTTTCCACCGGGAAAAACTGATTTAAGGTACACAGTTGGACCTTAAAACCACTGCTGTTCCTTTGAGGGAATGTTGACACTGTTTGTACCTTGATGAAGGAATAATGTCACCTTTATTTCTAACAGCGCAGTTTAAAAGTGCTGATAAGACCAGTGACCAAAATCTCTCTGACAAATTAGTTTTTAAAAACGTAGTATAATATTAATAAAAAAGAGCAAGCATGAATTTGTTTTCGACATATTCCTAAGTTAAACCTCTTAATAATATTACTTCATATTAAAAATGGCTTGAAAACTGGTTGTGATTGTATGACGAGCTGTTTTACAGACGCAGAGTGACTACGAAACAGGAGGAGAAAGAAAAATCAGACAAATCATAAGGGAAAAGTATGATTTCATTTCATGTCAACCGTGTAATAGAGCTGGGCCTAGTATTTTAGGCGTCTTTTTACGCCCTGCGACCTCTGTGACATGGTTGACCCACATAATCAAGTCTTTTAGAGGTCACTAAACAGCTTAATTTGAGGTCTGTGTAAACAGAGACACGGAGCCTAAAGGCTGGTTTTTAGCCAGGCTGCGCGCTGCACTTTTCTCTATTGCCAAACCTTTCCTTTAAACACGGTTGTCTGCAGATGTGTTGCGCCCTGCAGATGTTTATCCTCTCAATTTCTTCATCAGTCAGGAAACTGCGGCCCATGGCTAGACCGTGTGCAGGGTGTTGCCAAGCGGCGCTATCATTCAGAGGTTTATTTTAGCAGCTGCCTGACTGTTCATGCTCAGCCGAGGACAGATGAAAATCTTGTTTCGGGTTTGTTTGAGCGGGACTCTGTCATACTGAGCCGCTTCCTGCTAGAAAACAGTTTGCTTCCCCATTCCATTCATTCACACAGCCCACTGTTGATCTAGTGCGCTGCTGTCCTAAAGTAGCCCTCAAACTGACCTCCTGTATAAGATCACTGACTGAAATGCACCCTACTGACCTGCTCTTAACAGCGCAGGCTCAGCTTCCCGCCCGGCTGGCTATGCGATAGCGTCGCTTTATGTTTGTGCACATTGCGCTCTGTGTAAACCCTTAAGAGTTGAAACCCGCCTGCACTCAGCCGTGTGAACACTCCAGTTAAAGGGCCATTTAAATGGCTAATCAATAAACGTCCCCATTGTTTGACGTTAGGTCATTCCACAGGTCACTGGGCAGCACTGCTGCTCTGTATCTACGCTAAAGTGTATTTTAAGTGATAAATCTACCAAAAGTAGCTGATCAGCCGAGACGTTTGGCTTTTTTTGAATATGGTTTTTCTTCACTTTTAGCGCTACACGGCTAACGCAGCTAACAAGGGACTGAAGTAGCCACCTAGCTTCAAGCTGTCCCAAGTTTTTTCCCCAGTTATACAAATTCAGTTTTCTAGGTTCCTTGCTGCTTTTAGCTATGCCGATGTATATTAACCCATGTTTGTGTATATATAACAGTGAGTTCTACAGTGTCAGAAACCACATGAGTCTTTCAGAGATAAACAAACATCACAGTTTTAAACGTGTGATTGAATTTAGCGCCATGCTAGTTGCCTTCCTCTTTCACTAGATTAGCCTCATAGCGCCAGTGCTAAGACCATATAAGCAAATTTCAAACACCAAACACGTCTTGGATGACTGACTACATGAGGGAAGGGGGTGTTCGGGCTCTTTTTTTGCCCAAATATTGCTTTAAAGTCTCAGAATCTAATAAAAAAGTTTAGCACTATTCTCACAATGGGCTGCCACTGAATGAACCTGAGCAGAAAAGCTGAAATTGGCTGGATAAGCAAAGACTGTCCAACAGAAACGTTACTTGGCTCTTCCTCTAGGTCAGTAAGGTCAGTCTGACCGTTATTAGCCCCACAAATGGTGGAATTTTGGAACATGTGAACATTTCCTATTTAAGTCCGTGATTTCCTTGCAGCAGGTGAAATAGCAGAATGATAATGATGGGTTTTGTTTACTATACCAGAATAAAAACACAGAAATACGTGTTAAATGACTTTATTCGATATTTGCACTTAGTAACAAGTAATATACATTATAATGTTATAATTTAAAAACCATAGAAACACAGTAAAAGCACCTTAGGACTGGAAAGTACCGTATTAGAAGCGTCCATTCAGCTGCCAGAGAGGTTTTTTAAATGCAGTGTCTGTGCCACAGAAAACTAAGCCTAACTGCTGTTGAATCAAATGGCGGCTGTTACTTCATTACTGCGAATACACAACACTATTGCAGTCGCGTCTCTTAATCGTTTGTCTGAGCGAAATCTCTTAACTAACCCTCTGCCAAGTGCTTTGATAATCAAATAATTCTCTCAGAGTACACCAGAGACATATTTACATCCAGTAGAGTTAGAATAATACGTACATAACATCGCATACAAAGTGTTTCTAAAACCTGAGACATGTAAAAACGTGAGAATTTTCACAGACTGAGAGCTTTTACTCAGTGCAGTCGTCGTATAAAAACAAAATTCTTGATTTTTCATATTAAAAATGTGATAGTATTCTTCTCCATAAAGGATTTCAGTGTTTTGTGTGCAAACTCCATGGCAGTGTGTTTTATTTTTTACGTTTAGCGCTTTATAAGACCCCACTGTCAGGAAGCCCCACTTCAAAGGGCCACACCGCACTCAGTAATGAGACAGCAGCGCCCTCTGCTGTCCAAACCAACCAAATTACAATTAGGGGTCATAGCCTTTTCTTTGTCAGGAATTAAGACGTTTTCACATATTCTTAAAATGTAAAATTGCTTTTAAAAAAAAAAAAAACACACAAAAAAACCCTGATTCACTGTACAAATATACATGTCATTTACAAAAAACACAGCTAAAAACACAGTGCCTGAGCAGTTCTAGGACCCGACTGTGTCTGGGTTCGGGTCTGGTACAGTAAAGCAGGAGAATGTGTCCTGATAAAACGTGACTTTTGAACATCACTTATTCCTGAGCATTAAAAGTGAGCTACATAAAGAATCAGCTGAGTAGATTAAAATGACCACACAGTATACAGTTTGTCGTGTATGTGAGTCAGAAAAACAGGACTTTGCACCACAGCAGAGCTGCTGTGTCCAAACACTCCTTTTCTATGTGCAGTTCAAGTGATTTCACCCTGAGCTGAAGACATGACAGAATAACAGGCTGGGGTTTAGAGGACTAAGGGATCAGAGCTGGGGCTTACAGGTTCAAGGGTGGGGTTTAGAGGACTAAGGGATCAGAGCTGGGGCTTAGAGGTTCAAGGGTGGGGTTTAGAGGACTAAGGGATCAGAGCTGGGGCTTAGAGGTTCAAGGGTGGGTTTAGGGGACTAAGAATTTAGAGTTGTAGGGTTGAAATTTAGGGGTTCTGGGGTAGAATACATGGGTTCAGGGTTAAGGAATAAGGATTTAGGGTTGGGTTTATAGATTTAGGGTCAGGGTTTAGAGGACTATGGGTTCAGGGTTAAGGTTTAGAAGTTCAGAGGCTCAGGGTTGTGGTTTACAGATTTAGGGTCAGGGTTTAGAGGACTATGGGTTCAGGGTTAAGGTTTAGAGGTTCAGAGGCTCAGGGTTGTGGTTTACAGATTTAGGGTCAGGGTTTAGAGGACTATGGGTTCAGGGTTAAGGTTTAGAGGTTCAGAGGCTCAGGGTCGGAGTTCAGAGGTTTAGGGTTGGGGTCCACTGAAGGTGGCGATGGGCAGGCAGAGTAGAGAGCAGAACGTGGGCTGCAGAGGCTGGACCGGAGAGGACAGAGCTCTGAACCTCGGCCAGTTAGCACAGCTGTCCGGCTTATAACACACCGACACTTCACACCTGACAACACGCACACAAAAAGAAACATCAGTTAACACATACCAACGAAAAGCACAATGATCATAACTAATGGCTTATTATTAAGGGCCACTCATATACTGTGTTCATATAATGCTGAATACAAGGTACTTCCACTCACTAGCCACTTTATTAGAAACACCTCCCTTACAGCTCCACTACGTGTTCAGTAACAGACCATCTGTTGCCGTACAGTTTATCAGCCCCTCTACTCCATTACTGGTCAGTTTCTGACCACAGGGCTGCTACTGCTCAGATATTACTTGGGTGGCGTTTCACTCTCTGCACAGACCCTGATAAGGTAGTGTGATGGTGCTGGTACAAGAGTATCAGACACAACAGTGCTGCTGGAGTTTTTACACACATCAGTGTCACTACTAGACTACAAGTGGCCACTTTTATATTCGTTTATTAGTAGATAGTGAATCCTTCATAGTAGATACTGAATCATTCATAGCAGTTACTGAATTATTCATAGTAAATACTAAATAATTCATAGTACATACTGAATAGTTCATAGTCGATACTGAATAATTTACAGTAGATACTGAATAGTTCATAATAGATACTGAATAATTTATAGTAGATATTCAATATAGTAGATACTGAATTATATATAGTAGATACTGAGCGATTCATAGCAATTAATGAATAATTCATAGCAGTTACTGAATCCTTCATAGTAGATACTGAATCATTCATAGTAGATACTGAATACAGTAGATACTGAATACTAAAATATTAAAATATCACATATTTTGGTTCTCTCTCTAAAGTTCTGACAGAAGAGATTCAATACCGGGTCACGCTCTGTAGAATCTTTTTCTCGTCCTGATCCAAACACACAGCGAAGGTGGTGTTTCCAGATCCACTCACCCGCACCTTGTCCACTTTTGCCCGAGTGGTGCTCAGTTGCTGAGAACACACAGACAGTGATCAGCAGATGAAACAAAATCATCTGCAGGTTCATATGAATTATTTCTGACTCGTAACTCATTGAAACAAGCAGAGGAACGGGGTGGAAAGTGCGATTTCTAAACTCTCAGTCCAGACCACATTAGTGTTTCTAAGCAGAAAGGGATGTTATTTCCCATTATGGTTCCATTTTACAGGAAAGAAAATCAAGCCTTTACATTACTGTCACTTTTTTTGTCATTTTTTTTACAGTGTAAACAAACAGAAAAGGTCAGAAGTGCAGAGGCAAGCCGGTCCATATAGAGTGGAAATCAAAGGTAAATATATTGGGCATAATTAATTAAGCAATTATGTAGTGACATGTAGTGGTTAATAAAGCCAGGCAGTGTAAGCTATATTATTCATAATTCATCATTTAATATGGAGGTGTGTATATATATGTATATATATATGTGTATATAAATAATGAATGGACTAAAAGAAACGACACAAAACTTGGAAAAACATCTGGTTCCACTGACTTACATTAAAAGTAAAGGAAGTTTTTTCCTTCTCTTTTAAAGTTACCATTTTGGAGATATGAGGTTTTTAACATGGAGTTGTTTATATATATATATATATATATATATATATATATATATAAAAACAACTCCATGTTAAATTCATAGCACTCACCACACTGAGAAATCACCATACTAACAGGCTCAAAAAGCAGAAAAGGCTGTTTCTCTAGTGCAGGCATTAAGGGGTAAACCAAGAAAATGCTCTTTCCTGTTAGTTAATCACAGTGAGTTTCTTTTCTCAAACCAAAGCCACGAAAACTACAGACTCAGAATGAAAGTACAGTCTGAGTTCTGCGGCTCGCTGACACCAAAACGATCACCAAACATGAGAAAAAGCTCAGAGCGTTTGTTTTCGTTTATGAGCCCAAGCGAAAACAAGTCCTCGCCCGTTTGCTCTCGGCCTGCCGTGCTGTTTGTGACACGCCGCATCAAACCGAGCGCCGGCGCTTCAGGCTGGTTATGGTAGACACCGCTACACTAACCGCGCTGAGGAGAGAGTGCGCGCCTGGGTGTTTGTGTGTATCTGTGTGTACAGAGGTTTCATTTTGTTTTTCTGTCGAAACCGCAGCTCAGCTCGGCTTCCTGCTCACCTGATTAAAACTCTTCTTAGATTTAGAGTTCTGTCTCTTCAGCACCTCTGTCATCGTCAGCTGCAGACACTCGATCTTAGGGTCTAAACGCAGACAAAAGACAAAAAAGAAGAACGTGAGGCTCTTCCAGATCAAATAAACTCGGTTTGATGTATTTGTCATTTTTTGTTCTGAAAGCTCAAAAGTTAAAACATCAGCAGTAAAAAATCTAGAGCAGTGTTACCGGCTAAGCATGAGCTACTGCAGATTAGCCCAGCCTACAAATATTAAACACTGTTCTTCAAGGGTTCTTTAGTAAAAGGTATGGTTCCATTTAGAACCATAAATTCTATATAGAACGATTTCATGCTTAAATGGTTCTCTGCATGATGAAATGGTTCTTTCGATGGACAATGTGTTGTGTTTTGTAACAAAATAGTTCTTTGTAGCACCAAAAAAGGTGGTGACAAGCTTGACCTTGTAGCAGTAACAGAACCCTTTTTGATGCTATAGAGAACCATTTTCAAAAACAACACATTCTCCATCAATCAGAGAAACCAGCCCACCATGCAGAGAACATTTTAAGCATGCAAATGGTTCTTTGAGTGTTTTGCCTCTAAATAGATAACCCTTTACTAAAGAACCCTTAAAGAACCATCTTTTTTTTTCTGGACTATTACCCTGAGATCTTGTGCTCAAGATTTCCTCGAGAAAACAACTTTTGTTATCTTGAGATCAGAAGACAAATACGTTGCTATCTTGAGAAAATATTTATCTTGAGATCACAAGACAAGTAAGTCATGATCTTAAGATAACAGTCTAGAAATGTATAACTACCTCTTGCACCTCTTTGGATGAGCCAGTTATTCAGGCACTCTAAAACAGCTTACAGTAAAATACTAATTGAATGCTCAGTAACACAATATGCATCTAGAATAAAGTGATAAGCCAAAGAGGCGGTGTGTTCATCACAGGGAGGTGTGTTCATCACAGGGAAGGGTGTTTATCACAGGGAAGGGTGTTTATCACAGGGAAGGGTGTTCTTAGGCACGACACAAAGCGGAGGAAAACCTCTCCGTGATAAAATCACTAACGCACAGGCTCAAGTGGCTTACTGCTTTTATAAAATGATGGCCAACATTAAATATGCTACAATACACAGTTTCTCAGACAAACATTTATATAATTCTTAATAATAATTGACAAAAACAAGCAACCAAAGACGGAACGAATGTTCGCTCGCCCATCGCTGTATACTCTGATTTCACAAACCTTTTTACATATGATGACACAGCCCTGTTTAATGCAAAACCCTCGCTTTATAAGTACTTTTTGGTAACTAAATTACCATTGTGAGTCTTTTTTAGCACCAATCCAGCGGCGCCCTTCTTCTCATGCTGGGGCTGAATCTCAAATAACTCCCTGCTCCCTACATAGTGCACTACATAGGAGTTTAAATACTGGATCCTGCAGCTCAACAGTGCAAAATGCAGCTAAGAAACAATCATTTGGGATGCAGACACACATACTCGATAAAAGATGTACTATTTGGCTGTAGAGGCTAGAATTTCTAAACTTCCATAGCAAGCACACTATTTAGGGACTATGGAGCCTTTGGGATTCAGCCTGGGTTTGACGCTACTTTTGAATTGAAGTGTGTAAGATATTCAACTGACATTGTTTAGCCTGTTGGCCATCTTTTGGCTTATTATCTAGCTGACCAGCCTAGTTCTAGTTAAGAGCATGTTTCAAGCCCCTCAGTGTAAACAAAAAAAAGGCTCTTACTTCATCAGTACACTCGGTGGTCCATGTGAGCAGAATTACAGTCAAAGATTATTCATTAACTTACAAGGGTTTTTTTGTGCTGTGGTGCAGTGACATACAGTTCTACTGTGAAGTGGTCATAGGTGTGAGCATACTGTAGATTTTACAATGGGTTCAGGAGCGAGACGATCTGTTATAACAACAGATTAACAAACCTACACATTGCTGCTGTTGGAAAACCTCGTATCTCCATTTTTGACTTAATTTAATGATCATGTTAGCCTTTACATTGTGTGTGAATATGATGGACTACAAGAAATGGCTCAAAATTGCTTGGAAAAAAGTCGGGTTCCACTGACTTACAGTAAAAGTACAGTAGGTTTTTTCCTTCTCCCTCACAAGTAAAAACATGAATTAATTAAGCACATTTAATCAGTATAATTAGCCTTTAGATACTACAGTGTCTGCCGAGTTTTCTCATTATAACCCACTTTGGGCTTATTTTTTAGTAGAATTGCTTACAAATATTGGTATTCACAGGTTGTGTTTTTTGGGCTTGTTTCTTAAGCGTCTCAACTTTTAAGCTGTTACTCAACCAAAAGGAATTCACTAAACTTGCACAAACTCCGGTGCTCTCCCGTTTCTGGGAGACGCAGGTAAACAAACGTGGAAGTGCTGCTGCTGTTCTCTGCCGTTTGCACTGATACAGTGAAGAAGAAGGAGGTAAACACGTTGACGAGAGACTCATGGATTTAAAAATGCGATCTGTTATTTTTTGGAGTTGTAAATGTACATAAACTAGATTGGGCCTTAAACTCAGCTCATTAAAAAGCGTCGCTCCACACGTGAACGAGTTTTTGCCCTTTTTTAATTTTCTCCATTCTTGCTCTGTTATCATTGGCTGTTGGAGGAGTCAGTTCAGATTGAGTCTCTGACCAGTTGACGCTACTAGATTACGCCCAGAGTCCAATCAACAAAATCAAACGTTTGATAAACTCTGATTGGCATGGAACTCGATCATAAGACCACAAATCTGTCACCACAAGAGCAAAGCAGTGCATTTCCACAATGTTATCGTTTGTACAGAGTGTATATTTTACTGTATTTTGTATAAATTTCCATGCTGTTGCTGTGCAGGGCTGGTACAAATGGGAACGCTGACTCTAGAGTCTCACAGCAGAACTAGAAACATTTATTTTAGTCCTGTTGTTCTGCCGAGCGTGCAAGTGAAGCAGGTCGTACCGAGCTCCTCAGGGTTCCTGCAGGCTTTGGTCAGATTTACTGAAGTGCAAACTTTCTCCACCCTCGTCTTCTGACTTCTACCACTGATAACCACCTGGAGACAGAGAACAGATGGTTGAGAGAGCCGGGGGGGGGGGTGTGTGGCGGGGGGGGGGGGGGTTGGAGGCAGAAAGAGAGTGAGACAGTCAGAGAGCAAAAGAGACGGAGGGAGACAGAAAAATAGAGCGAGAGAAAAAAAGTGCCCAGCGACCCAGAAAGATAAGAGTGTGATAGACAGAGAGAGGCATAATGAAAGCAGAGGAGCTGTTTGTTGACTGTGTTTAGTAGCAGGTCTGAATGTATTATAAGGTGTAATGATGTGACTGTAAACTTTACCTGGTTATAAACGAGCTCCAGAGAGAGCGGCAGTGCCTCACGGTCTCCGTCTATACCAAACCGCTTACTCGCAGCTCCTAAAACAAACACCAACACACACAGTTATTACCATCATCACACTGCAAACTACTGAATCCTACAAAGTACAATGATCTCATATCAAAGCAGTATGGCAGCAGCATTTGTCTCTCTGATTTCCTAGATTACTGCAGTCCGAAACACAGAAAAATGTTTGTTTTGTTGGTAAAAGTTCAATAAAGTGATAATATTAAGAAACAGCACTGATTGGAAGATTATGTTGTTTATTTTAGGAGAAATTACCTTCATCATCCTCATCTCCTCCCCAGTCTCCCCCTGCATACATCTATTTATACTTATGTTTCTATATAGGAGCATGCTGCTGTAGACTGTACTTCAAGAGTTTTTTAGTAATTTCACCATGCAGAGAACCATTTAAGCAGGCAAATGCTTCTTAGAGTGTTCATGTTTGTACATAGAACAACTGTCATTACTAAAGAACCTATGAAGGACCAACTTGTTTGAGTGTAGTGTAAGAATTTCACTTCATTCGGTGGACGGCCAGTATTCTACCGCATTTAAAGACATCTATGATAGTTCTGATAATAAAGTTTGCTCTTACACGGTCTTTCTTCTGGCATCGTATGTTATTTGAAAGCTTCTGCAGAGCTGAGTTTAGAGATCTTAAAGGTCAGTAATAGCAGAATAGTGGTTTTCTGACCCGGCTCATGACAGTTTAACTCAAGTATGAAGTCCAAGGTTACAGCCAATTTTTCTTACTAGGAGACCTGGATGAGAGAAACAGGCAAACACTGTGTCGCTGTATGTTATTACTGTGAATGGAAACAGGACCTGCCTCCACCGTGCTGTGTGGTTAACACTAAATCTCTGCACAATGCTAATAAAGTGCTATGAGCTGCTGAAAAGCAGCCTTTTGTTTTGTTTGCTGTGACTGTGTAACAAACAGGACGACCACAGATGATGAGTTTGCACAGAGTGAGTGACTGAGTGAACGTGAGACAGACTGGAGGAGTTTTGGAACTGTTTCTCGTGGGAAAGTGGCACATCAGTGCCAGTGGGTGAGAGTGCACAGACAGGGTTTGAGGGTTTGAATACAGCACTTCTGTATGGCTCACTCAGGCTCAGCAGTGTATATAGCAATACAACAGAAATTTCCAGTCATATGACCGAACTGCATATCAGATGATTGATAAAGCTAATGAGAAATGAAACTTAGTGCTTATTTGGTAAATGGATTTTAATTGTTCTTTCAAAAAAACACACAAACATCTGACTGTCAGAATGGTGATTGTGTTACTGCATGTTGCCATAGTGATTCATTATTACTAAAGATCACCATGGTGATTCACTGTTATTTCATGTTGCCATGGTGATTAATTATTACCAGAGGTCACCATGGTGATTAACTGTTACTGCATGTTGCCATGGTGATTAATTTTTACTGAAGGCCAGCAGGGTGATTAACTGTTATTGCATGATGCCATGGTGATTAATTATGAATGGAGATAGGCAGGGAGATTAACTGTTATTGCATGTTGCCATGATGATTAATTATGAATGGAGATAGGCAGGGTGATTAACTGTTATTGCATGTTGCCATAGTGATTAATTATTAGTGGATGTTGGCATGATGATTGGTAATTATTGATCAGCATGCCGACTACTTGTTATTGGAGGTTGGCACGGTGATTAGAGATCATGGGATGGTGCTGTCGTGATTAATTATTATTGATGGTTCACATGGTGATAATTGTTTTTGGATACTGCCACAGTGATTAACTGTTGTTGGATGTTGCCATAGTCATCCAGGAGTAGTCATGGCGACTGGCGCTTACCCATAGCTTTGATGGCTCTGGTCCCTGCTGTGTGTCCGAGCTCCAAAGAGTGGACAAACACTTCGGTTCTGGTCTCCCCGCCAGCCAGCGTCAGCTACAGGAAATAAATACCATTGATTAAAATACCACTAAAGTAAATAATATTTCATAATGATTTATCTGTAAAAGGAATAAACCAGTTCAAACAGATTTACCACATTCATTCATAACCATAGTTACTCACTACACACCGTTCTAAACAGAGAAAAACTCAACATTCTTATACAGATATTACAGATTATTTATACATGTGCAATGTTCAAATGTTCACAGACAGTATTTATATTGAAATATGCAGAAACAAGAGTAATGTTACAGAATTGTTTTGTGAATATTCAGCTATACTTTAGAGTCAGTCAGTTACTGTCAGAATGTAATGTAAATCTAACATGAGGACCAAATTAAGCAGCTCTGCACTGCAGCGCTATCAGGTGTGTGTGTGTGTGTGTGTGTGTGTGTGTGTGTGTGTGTGTGTGTGTGCGCACCTCTGCCTGGTAGAGTTGTACAAGGGCAGGTCGTGTTGCATTTCTGCAGTAGTACAGCAGCAGGTCGGCCAGGATGGGCAAACCTTCCTCCACTGAATCCTGCAGCAGGTCAGGCTCAGGCTTCGATGTTTGCTGTAAGGTGAAATATGCACATACTTTACTCATATTCAACACACCTAAGATTTCACGCAACTGAGAGAACCGACACAAATACTTAGGATAATATTTCTTCTCATTTTTTCAGGGACAATTTCACCCCATTTATTTTCCCAAGTCACTAGTTAGGCCTCCCACTGTCTAGTTAGGTCTCCCACTGTCTAGTTAGGTCTCCCACTGTCTAGTTAGGTCTCCCACTGTCTAGTTAGGTCTCCCACTGTCACACACTAGGAGGCTGAAGGTTAGCAAGAGCTTCTTCTGAGACACATGAAGCTCCACCATTCTTTTCAAACTGCTGCTGACGCAACGTCACTGGAGCTCAACACAGGTAGAGGAGAACGCTAACTGCTCATTCTGTTATGTCAGCAAACAGAATTAGAGATGGGCTAGCATCTCGGTGAGTGATGGGGGGCAGAGAGAGAGGACTTTGCTACCCACCCCAAAAGCGTCAGGAGAGCTCTAGCTATTCTAGCTATTAGCTACGCAAATGTGGTACAAACTCTAAAGTACTAGGTGATTATTTTGGTTAGTATAATGGTACGTTTAAAGGTAGACAAACTATTTTACACTGAAATGCCCAACAAGTTCTAGGTAGTGACCTTGTAAGTGTGTGTTACCACCTCCAAAATACTAGATAATTATTTTGGGTAACATGGTAGAGGAATAAAGTACACAGAACTTATACAATATGTACATGTTTATTAGCTATAATCTAAACTGAATCTATGGTTCTACTGGGTTCTTACAGTTCGTTTCAGAAAAGTATATTTATACTTCTCCACCAACTCAAATCATATGCCACTTGGAGGAGATTCTAAATGTACTTTCCTGCTTAAATGTGCAACTACAGTGAAATTTAGTGTGAGAAGGTTTGTGACAAAACGAATAATTATGAGGTATTTTGCTGTGTCATTCTTTAGCTTAATATCTAGACCTCTATTTCAAGTCTTGGTAATAATCATTTTTTACTAATTAATATAATCACACACAATTTGATTAACATGATCACACTTTGTTAAATGGGAGCCCACAGGACTTTTATTTTGTCTGTAAAAATTGTGCTCAGGGTGTTTATTCTGAGCAGCATTACAGATGATATATATTGGTCTCTGCTGTGTGTGAGTACAGTAAACAGTCTGAGCATGTGTTAGTGTAAAAACCCACCTTACACACCACATGCAGCGGCAGGTCGAGCAGGCAGAGTGTGTTTCGCTCGTACCAGGGGTCAAGCATGCCCAGCAGGGCGGCGATGTCGTTAGTGCTGTCCTCCGGCTGGTCCGCGTTTATATCCTACACACACAATCACAGGGTTACAACACTTCATTCTGCCTTATTTTAGTGTAAGAGTAAACACAGAAGACACAGTCTTGCTACATAACAACTCTGCTTCTACTTAAACACATACAGGAAACAGAGAATTAATACTTCAGATAACGTCTAAAAGAGTTCATCAAATTCAGAACCTGTGGTTGATCCTAAGAGAATATAATGAACTGCAATACAGACGGACTGGAACAAAACACATTCAGCTTCATCTGGTCAAACACTGAAAAAGCCGAGCTCAACCTGATATTCACACAGTTTCATGGCGCTGTAATGGAAAATGGTACAATGTTGATACAATATTCATGGCTTCTTTGCAGAACTGTTGTATGAAATCAACTGAATAGTCCACATATGGCAAATCATCTCGCTGTGTTTCCTTGTAAGAGGTCATTTTTATTATTATTTTATTTTTAGCTTTTTTTTTGGGGGGGGGGGGGGGGGCATTTCAGCCATGCTAATTTACATCACATCCATTTGCCAATGAGAGGCTTGTTGTTCACTTTGAGCTCTGCCTTCTCAAGGTGTTTGACTGGCTCAGGAACCACTGAGCTATAAACAGCATATACTAAGTAGAAAAGTTTTGCCCAGGATTTCAACGTGGCGCGTTTTTCTCTTCACCTGTATGGTTTTAAGTGGACTGGCAGAGAACTGGTTAACCGTTCCGTTTCCTGGTGGATCTCTCCTGACGGGAATGAAGAAGAACCGAAGCCTGAAGGCCCTGCTGAGCCTCGGATAGTCCCTCTCTCTCCTCCGCAGGCTGCTGTACGCCCGGGCCACCCTACAGGACAGATGGGCATTTCAGATGAAACTGTTATTGATGGTTTCAATTCATTGCCTTCATCTATTGTTTACAATTGCTCAAAACAACAACCCTACAGTAATAACATAAGGTATGAACATACACTCTCACTGAAGATGCTTGACTGCACCTGTAGTGGTTGCTTAAAATAGCTTGTACACTTTTCTGTTTAAAATAATGACGCGTAGAAATAAAGTGAACCTCACAATAAACCCACCCCAGCCTGAAACACTGTATCACTGTAAGTTGGTGAACCCAGTTGCAACATTTTTCTTGTTTTTATTTTTCTTCTCTAAAGTCCAGTTATGTCGTTACTATAGACATGATCATTTTTTATATTTTTTTTGTTTATTTTTTGTATTTTTTTCTGGACCAACTGTGGAGGTCACATGATATCCCAGCCTATATGTAAATTAACTCTGTTCTGATTGGGTCACCCCTTCACAAGTAAAATGAGCTCGAATTGTTGTAGGCTAAATGAGCAATCATATGTAAACATTTTCACTGCTGTGATGTCACTGTTTTTGTTACTGGGCCTTTAAGACTGATATATGTAAATGCCCTCTGTTCTGACTGGCTGTCCCCTTTACAAGTAAAATGAGCTGAAACTGCTATAGGCTGAATGGGCAAATGGGCTGGCCTGGAATGCAACACTCCTAACTTCATTGAGAATGGAGTAGGTGTATATATGCAAATGTGTTGTGACATCACACACGACTTTTGACTGGACTATTTGAATATTTGTTATTATCTAAAGAGGTGAAAATTCTGACTCATCCTTTACCTCCCAGCCACGTGGTCGGCTCCGAACACCAGAACCCTGAGGAGAGCGGCTCTAGGCTCTTCGGCCTCGTCGCTGCTGAGGATGGGCCTCCTCCTGTAGCGCACGCAGCCCAGGGCCTGCTGCGCCAGGAGGCTCTCGGTGAGCCCCAGCTCAGAGCTGCACATCAAGGCCTGATGGGGGACAGAGTTGGAGCGTTTCGAGCGGACGGAGGGCAGGATGTCTTTGGCCTCTGCATTTCCCAGGCTTTTGGCACGGCACAGCGAGTGGCTGCTTCGTGGCTTAAAGAGGCGGGAAAGGCGCTTGGAGAACCCAGCAGAACTTTTTGGCTTTCCCAGCACAGGTGGAACAGGGGACTCCTCCTCCACATCCTCACAAAAATCACTGTCAGTTCCTGAAGCCTGGGAGGAAGAGGAGAGCGTGGAGAGCGGAGAACATTCAGAGGAGGCCAGGGAATAAGTGGAGAACATTGAGTCCTTGGATGCGGTGGATAGAGACGACACGGTGGAGAACATGGACGCTCGCGGGTCCACGTAGCCGAGAGATGTAAAATCCTCCATCTCCTCAAGATCCTCCTCTTCATCTGCATCTTCATCATCTTCGTCCTCCTCAGCTGCACCCTCGGAGGTCTGTTGGGAGGCCAGATCAGGCTCCGATTCCAAAAATTTGTTCAGAACATCTGTGGAGAGTAAGACACGGAAAGAGAGACTGTACATTCACACTAGCAGACGACAAGTTTGTCTTTCCCCACGTTTGTCTCTTGCTGGAGTGTTTGAGACCAATTACATCAACATAGTCCAAGATGTAGCAGCCAAAACAATATATATCTATTGCCATTTTATTCCTAAAGATTGTCTTAAATATGTATCTTTAATAACTAAAAAAAAATGTAATCAGATGTGGCGAACAGCACAAACTGAAATTTATATGCCTGTCATTACCAGATTAAAGTGGCAAAAATCAGATCTGATCTTTGCAAATCCAACCTGAGCCACTTTCATATGTGGTCTTAGATCAGATACATTTCCATTTTTGCTGCCACATGACATTAATGTGAACACTCAGATCTGAATTCAAGTTTATATCACAATACCTACATTTAGAGTCGGTTATTCATTCAGTCTAATGAGAAACTGTAGAACAGACTCGGTTTATATCACAATACCTACATTTAGAGTCGGTTATTCATTCAGTCTAATGAGAAACTGTAGAACAGACTCAGTTTATATCACAATACCTACATTTAGAGTCGGTTATTCATTCAGCCTAATGAGAAACTGTAGAACAGACTCGGTTTATATCACAATACCTACATTTAGAGCCAGTTATTCATTCAGCCTAATGAGAAACTGTAGAACAGACTCAGTTTATATCACAATACCTACATTTAGAGTCAGTTATTCATTCAGTCTAATGAGAAACTGTAGAACAGACTCGGTTTATATCACAATACCTACATTTAGAGGCAGTTATTCATTCAGCCTAATGAGAAACTGTAGAACAGACTCAGTTTATATCACAATACCTACATTTAGAGTCAGTTATTCATTCAGTCTAATGAGAAACTGTAGAACAGACTCAGTTTATATCACAATACCTACATTTAGAGTCGGTTATTCATTCAGCCTAATGAGAAACTGTAGAACAGACTCGGTTTATATCACAATACCTACATTTAGAGCCAGTTATTCATTCAGTCTAATGAGAAACTGTAGAACAGACTCGGTTTATATCACAATACCTACATTTAGAGTCGGTTATTCATTCAGCCTAATGAGAAACTGTAGAACAGACTCAGTTTATATCACAATACCTACATTTAGAGTTGGTTATTCATTCAGTCTAATGAGAAACTGTAGAACAGACTCAGTTTATATCACAATACCTACATTTAGAGTCGGTTATTCATTCAGTCTAATGAGAAACTGTAGAACTGACTCGGTTTATATCACAATACCTACATTTAGAGTCGGTTATTAATTCAACCTAATGAGAAACTGTAGAACAGACTCAGTTTATATCACAATACCTACATTTAGAGGCAGTTATTCATTCAGCCTAATGAGAAACTGTAGAACAGACTCAGTTTATATCACAATACCTACATTTAGAGCCAGTTATTCATTCAGCCTAATGAGAAACTGTAGAACAGACTCAGTTTATATCACAATACCTACATTTAGAGTCGGTTATTCATTCAGTCTAATGAGAAACTGTAGAACAGACTCAGTTTATATCACAATACCTACATTTAGAGCCAGTTATTCATTCAGCCTAATGAGAAACTGTGGAATATGACTCTTGGGATTTTTACCAAAGTTATCCATGTCCCAGTCGATGGTGTAGCACTTGGCTGTAGGCAACCTCAGAATCTGCAGCATCCCTGCAGACACACAGCATTTAATATGAATCATCACTTGACTGGGACGTTAACATTTAACTTTTCTAAAACTGAAGCAAATGACACACTTCACTCATTACTTACCGTCTGTGTTCCTGCTGTTGCATGCTGGGATCTTGAGTTTTTCCCGCACTTCCTCCAGGCGCTGCGCTGCACAAGCTCGAGCTGTACTCACATCTGGCATCGCTGCTGAGGACTCCAACAGCTCCGTTACAGATGACAGAGTCTGAGCCAACTCCTCTTCGCTGAGAGACTGCAGAGAGACTCACAGTCATTACATTCTGTATAACTGATGGGTCTAAAATCTGATTGGCTGAGAGACACTCTCAGCTCTTGCAGTTATTAATGCAAAGTCATTTAAACCACTAATTATCTTTAACACCTACCTACCTACTTTACCAGAAACACCCACTTTCTGCTTCCTCTAACTGGCCACTTTGTTTGAAACACTTTTACACAAGTCTCTAACTGTACACCAGCAAGGTGGAGCCTCTAGAGAGGTGTTTCAGATAAAGTGGCCAGTGATTGATGTAGTGTGTATAAAGGGGTGTGGGTACCTGCAGTGCTGTGTGTATGGCGGTCAGGGGGTATTTGGCACCCAGTGTGGACTGAAAGGCGTGTTTAATGAGGGTGATGCTGGCATCTCTGTGGGAAACCTCAGCTCCACCCAGCTGCTTTAACACCGAGAGAAACGCTGCAGGAACATCCGCTGGGTTCAGCAACAACACCGTTCTAAAGAAACATGCACAGGAACCAGAGAAACACATCAGAACTGGGTGTTCTGTTACGTCTGATGGAACACAGGAAACCAAAACACCAATAACAGCCTGTGGGCAAACGCACTCCACATAAACAAAAATAAAAAATAAAATAAAATTTAAAAAATATATATATAAACTCTTCTGCAGCAGATAAATGCATGAATATGATTTAATTGCATGCATTTGATTTAATTATTAAAATGATTCATATTAATTAATAAGCCTAATTAATAGGCAGATGTGAAAATGAAGAACTGTTACATATCCTAATATGACGAGGTGTATGAAACTAATAAAAAATAATGTGAAATTTAATGAAGAATGGACAAACAGAAATGGCCCAAACTTACTTGGAAAAAATTCTGGTTCCATTGACTCACATTAAAAGTAAAGTGTGTCTTTTCGTTCTCCTGTAAAGTTACCAGTTTGGAGATACAAGGTTTTTCCCCGACAACAGCGATATACATCATAATATTCTAGAACACTTTACGACAGTGAATTAGCATTTTGCTTTGATTTTGCATCAAATATTCACCATTTAAATGTAATATTACTGTGTATAAACCAGCAGAGGTTATTCATCATTCCAAACAAACAGGACAGCAGTAAAGGCTTGGCTAGCAGCCACTCTCAGGCGCAATCTAAGAACTGAGATAGGAAGCTGAATCGTCTTTGACCGCAAAGAGGGCCGGGCTCTAACGGCCGCAGCAGGATTTCCTGCCTAAACACGAAAACACAGACAACAGAGACACTCACATGGTTCTGCTACCATGAGTGGAGGCAGAAAGGCCCTGTTCATCTCTCACCAGCCGGTGGTACGAAATCCCTGGAGCGCACACACACACACACACACACACACACACACACACACACACACACACACACACAGACATTAGACAGTCATGTCTGATCAGGCGGATCGCTGTTATGTAACAGATCTGATGATGGTGGGTTCATCTGGTGACAATGACACTCATTTGTTTTTGGCTTTTACTACAGAAACATGCAAAAAAAATAAAATAAATAAAAATGATCTTCAACATAATCCATAAATCTAATATTTCTCCTGTTGAGATTGCTGTAAACGTAATTTAAGATTATGTACCTTATAATCTGATAACTGCAGAAATCAGATAATGATCTATTAAGCGCATGTAAACATACTTTTCAAAAAATGTTAATCATAAATGACAGCTAGCAGCCAGCACGTAGCCTTACAGGCTAACTGTGACCTTTTCTTGACTGAGGAAGTCAGGTCAGCTGTGAGATATCATTTGTGTGCATATGTATGCACTATATGGACAAAAGTATTGGGACACTTACACATTACACCCACAAGAGCTTTTATGAATCCCATCCTAAATCCACAGGCATTAATGTGGAGGGACCTCTTTGCAGCTATAACAGCTTCCACTCTTCTGGGAAGCTCTCTACAAGATTTTGGAGTGAGAATGTGGGACATTTTGCCCATTCATCCAGAAGAGGATTTGTGAGGTCAGACACTGATGTCAGACTAGAGGGCCTGGCTCACAATCTCCATACTAGTTCATCCCAAAGGTATTTAATGGGGTTGAGGTCAGGACTGTGTGTAGGCCAGTCAAGTTCTTCCACACAACTCACCCAGCCACACCTTTACGGACCATGCTTTATACACTGGGGCGCAGTCATGCTGGAACAGAAAAGGACCTTCCCCAAACTATTCCCACAAAATTGGAAGCATACAACTGTCTAAAATGTCTTGTTATGCTGAAGCATTAAGATTTCCCTTCACTGGAACTAAGGGTTCTAGGCCAATCTCTGAAAAAAACACATAGCATTATCCCTCCTCCACCAAACTTTACAGTTGGCATGGCTAGGTGTTTCATTTTATTCATCTGTGGCAATGGGACGGAATGAGCAAATAAAACACCTGATTTCAATGATTACACTATGTGTCCCAATACTTTTGTCGATATGGTGTATGTGCGTATGTGTTACCTGGTGCGCGGAGCTCCTGCTGGAGAGTCGTGAGCAGACCGTGGCAAACGGTGGAGTACGGCTCAGGCCAAGTCAGAAAACAATGGAAGACCTCACATGCTTCAGCTAGAAGATCACCATCCGGAGAGTACGGGGTCTGGGGGGATAGAAGAGCATTACCACAGTGTGATTAGGTTTAAGTTTACTTCTTAAAAAACAGACCAAGGAAATCAGAAATTTGTTGTTTTGGCTTCTTCTTCAGATGAGCTAATGAGCTAACATTAATACCCACCACTGGATATAAAATGTGACATAAACAGGGACAGGGAGCTAAAATTTGAAGCAGTGTGACATATTACTACTATTATTATTATTATTATTATTATTATTAACAATTGCGGAATGCCTTAGCCCCCTCAGAACCCCCACTTCCCACATCCCTATTTTTTCCTTCAGATCAATAGAGAACGCAAAGGGGTTCAATACTGCACCAAAAAGGGTTCTGCTATCATTATGATAGCAAGCCTGTATTCATCGAACTCTTCTGGGTGCTATATAGAACCCTTTCAAAAAGCCATCTCGAGCACATTCTCCATTAAGCTGAAGGACCATTTAAAATGCAAAGGACCCTTTAATTATGCAAATGGTTCTTTGAGTCTTCAGAGGTCCATAAAAAATCTTTTTGACACACATGATATTTTACAGAAGGACTGCGAGGGTCTCACCTGCAGGAGTGTTGACTCGAACATGATGGCAAGAGGCGCCACCAACTTGTACTCGCTCTGCTCCTGCACCTGCCGATCATACACATATAAACACACACACACACACACACACACACACACACACACACACACACACACACACACACACACACCAGTGTCAAAATGCTTCAGCAACTTAATCAATAACTCAGTAACCCATTTAAATCCATAGTTCAGACATGCTGATTAAATTCAGTTCTGAACCGAAAGCCTTACAGCAGCTTCACACTGACACTGACCACAAGAGGGCAGTGTTACTCATGGTATTATATGTGACCGTTCAGAGTAACCGTGTTTGATTCCATACCAACTTTTAGGCCTTAAAACCATAATGATCACAGTTTTATGAAAAGGTGGAGCCTCCAGATCAGTGCTCTTACATTAGGAGGGTTATGGGTTATACACATATAAATATATACACACACACACACACACACACACTGCTTGCTGCACTGCTTGCCTAACTGCTTACTGCATTACCTGCTGCACTGCCTACTCCACTGCTTATTGCACTGCTCAATGCCCTGCTTACTGCACTACCTACTGAACTGTCTACTCCACTGCTTATTGCACTGCTCAATGCCCTGCTTACTGCACTACCTGCTGCACTGCCTACTCCACTGCTTATTGCACTGCTCAATGCCCTGCTTACTGCACTACCTACTGAACTGTCTACTCCACTGCTTATTGCACTGCTCAATGCCCTGCTTACTGCACTACCTGCTGCACTGCCTACTCCACTGCTTATTGCACTGCTCAATGCCCTGCTTACTGCACTACCTACTGAACTGTCTACTCCACTGCTTATTGCACTGCTCACTACACTACCTACTCCACTGCTTCGTAGGATTTGCAGGTTTTGGTGCTGTTTGAGGGATGTGCTGTATGTTGTGAGTATCAGTATCAGCACTCTGGTTTCCTAAACAGGCAGATCTTTGATTATTTATAGGAGACCATCGCGTTGATTCTCTCATGGATGTGGGTCTCTTTTAGACAGTTTTACTGTAGATTCTCTCCTGTTTTCTTCAGCTGTTCTGTTGTGTTCACCCTGCACTGACCTTTCTGGCTCTGGTGAGGATTTGCTGCAGGAGGATGAGGAAGTTTTCTGGATCTCTCCTCAGGAGTTCCTCCAGGCTCCATCGGTTCATACACCAGCCAGCTGTTAAAAAATAAATATAGACATACATTAATGTTCTGAAAGTCTGGAATCAACCTACAATAATATAAAACCAGCTCACTTGTAAACAAGCATATTCAATTAAGGTTGCATGTTTGCTAGTGTTTTGTTCAAACAGATGATTGGCAGGTGGCCAGTTTATTATTTTAATTTGCTTTGATTTTTGATCACTTTGATATTTTGATGTGTGCTGCAGTTTTATGAGGTAAATTAGAAGGTGAGGCAGGTTGGACCACTTGCAGTGTATCAGAACGCTGCTGATACACCTGAACCACAATATCACAGCATAATGACATCACTGTGATAAACAGCCAGTCACCTCCACCTGTACATGCAATGCTCTTTATGGCAAGAGAAACGATCTTAAATCTAGTCTATATATCTAATATTTGTTATGTCGAGACTGTTGTAAGCTTATTATAAGATTTCTAAAACTTTACTGAACTGATTTAAAGTAATTTTATCAAGTTAATGTTTTTACTATATTGGCAGATACTTTTGTTTTATTCAAGAATATTTCCTAAAATGAACAAAACTATCTGGCAATAGAGTGAGATAATTTTCCTTATTCACTTCTTGTTCAGAGAATTCTTAAGCACGGACTAAAACATCTACACCTGCAAATATAAATATAATATTTAAATTCACAATGAATAAATAAAAAAAAAACACAGAGAGGGAAATAAACATAGTTAAGAGAAGTGAAGAGTAAACAGTGATTATAATAATGAAGCTGGAGTGCAAAATATTAATCTAACCTTAAGATGGTCTCTAACACATTCTGTCACAGCCACAGAGCCCCCAAAACTGATATCAGGTTAAACTCACTCACTCACTGCCGAGATAATCAATCTTCTTTCATTCTGAGTGGAGTTATTAATGGTCACTATGACTGTGTATTATAATTACGCTGAACATGCACAATGTAATTACCAAAAAGCTGCTCTTTCTGAACTCTTATCTTCACCGTACTCACGTACACACATCCATAAGATTAAGCTGAGAGTATTTTACTGCCAGTGGAAACTGCTGAATGTGTAAACAAAGACTGATAAAGTCCTGATACAGTCAATGAAAGCAGAATCCTGAAACATTCCTCTTAGCAGAAAAAGAGACCCCAGAACACTCCAAATCTAAACAGGTACGCTCCAAATCTAAACAGGTACGCTCCAAATCTAAACAGGTTACACTCCAAATCTAAACAGGTTACACTCTAAACCTAAACAGGTTACACTCTAAACCTAAACAGGTTACACTCCAAATCTAAACAGGTTACACTCCAAATCTAAACAGGTTACACTCCAAATCTAAACAGGTTACACTCCAAACCTAAACAGTTTACACTCCAAATCTAAACAGGTTACACTCCAAATCTAAACAGGTACGCTCCAAATCTAAACAGGTTACACTCCAAATCTAAACAGGTACGCTCCAAACCTAAACAGTTTACACTCCAAATCTAAACAGGTACGCTCCAAACCTAAACAGGTTACACTCCAAATCTAAACAGGTACGCTCCAAATCTAAACAGGTTACACTCCAAATCTAAACAGGTTACACTCCAAATCTAAACAGGTTACACTCCAAATCTAAACAGGTTACACTCCAAATCTAAACAGGTTACACTCCAAATCTAAACAGGTACGCTGAAAATCTAAACAGGTACGCTCCAAATCTAAACAGGTACGCTCCAAATCTAAATAGGTACGCTCCAAATCTAAACAGGTTACACTCCAAATCTAAACAGGTTACACTCCAAATCTAAACAGGTACGCTCCAAATCTAAATAGGTACGCTCCAAATCTAAACAGGTACGCTGCAAATCTAAATGAGAGTTCACCTGAAAACCAAGTACACCTCAAAACCAGCCACGTACACTCCGTATTTAACCAAATGAACTTAAAAACCGACGAGGTACTAACATCAAATTCAGCACTAATATCAAATTCACCTCGATTCTTACTTTACACACTTTAACCAACCTCTGTAACCTTTGTCATCATATTAGCAGAACAACATATGAAACCATAATTTCATAGAAACGAAGCGTGCAGCACTTCCTTTCTGAACCAAGGTGTGAACTAAGCGCTTCCTCCAACATCTCCACTCAGAGCAACAGCAGCAACACCAACACACACACACACACACACACACACACACACGTCCCAATAACAGAATGAAACAGATCAACTGAGTTTTAGGAGATACAGCAACACGTCTAACACAGACGCTTTCTAAAGTCAGCAGAACATCAGCAGGGCTCACTGGACATAAACAAACACCCTGCTGCCTTACAGACCAGCAGCTACTTTCATCTGATCTCAGACAGAGGCCTAAAAGGATAAGTTCAGAGAAAATTCAAATTTACACAATTCTGAGCTAAAGTCAAACTGAGAAGAGAGAGTGAGAGAGAGAGAGAGAGAGAGAGAGAGAGAGAGAGAGAGAGAGAGAGAGAGAGAGAGAGAGAGAGAGAGAGAGAGAGAGAGAGACACAGAGAGAGAGAGAGAGAGAGAGAGACAGAGAGAGAGAGAGAGAGAGAGAGAGAGAGAGAGAGAGAGAGAGACACAGAGAGAGAGAGAGAGAGAGAGAGAGAGAGAGAGATGTAAAGAGAGAGAGAGAGAGAGAGAGAGAGAGAGAGAGAGAGAGAGAGAGAGAGAGAGAGAGAGAGAGAGAGAGATGTAAAGAGAGAGGAAAGAAAGACAAAGGAGAGAGGAATTAGGGAGAGAGTGAGATAGAGAGACAGCATGAGAAAGAGAGGGGGATGAGAGGGGGATGAGAGAAAGAAAAAGCAGAAAGAAAAAGCAGAAAGAAATGGGGAAAGAATGAGAGAGACAGAGGGTGAGACAGACAGGGACAGAGAGTGGGACAGAGAATGGTGAGAGAGAAAAATGAGAGAGGAGAGAGAGGGTCAGAGAGCAAGAGAGAGGAATTAATAAAGAAAGAGAGGGAGAGAGGGAGATAGAGCAAGAAAGAGAGAAAGAGAGGCAAAGGAGAGATAAATATGGACAGTGAGACAGAGACAGTGTGAGAAAAAGGGAGGGAGAGAGAGAGAGAGAGAGAGAGAGAGAGAGAGAGAGAGAGAGAGAGAGAGAGAGAGAGAGAGAGAGAGAGAGAGACAGAGAGACAGAGAGACATAGAGAGAGAGATACTGACTGTTCCAGGACTGTGTGAGTGTGCTGGATGATTGGAGGCCATCCAGGCAGCGGTCCAGCGCATGCTGGATCCGATCCTCCGTGCACGAGGTGTGCTGCATCTTCACACTGCCTGCAACACAAAACACAACAAACACAGACATCACTTTAGCTGTGAGGACCAAACTATTTTCTTAAAAAGCACAGAAACAGACCTAGAAATATTTTAGCCACTCATACAGAACGCAGTAGCACAGATCCTCACAACACCAATACAGAGAGGTCATGTAGCAACCACCTAGTAACAACCTGGGATTTCATAGCAAACACCCTAGCAACCACCTAGTAATCACCATGGGATTCCATGGCAAACACCCTATCAACAAATTATCAACACCTTTGCAACCTTGCACCTAGCAACACCTATCAACACCTTTGCACCTTGCAACTGTACTGTACAACAGTAACCATTTGGCAACACCCTAGCAACCACCTAGCAACCACCTAAGATTCCATACCAAATACCTAGTAACCACCTGGTATTCCATAGCAAACACCTCAGCAACACCTTTGCAACCGCCTAGTAACCACCTGGGATTTCATAGCAAACACCCTAGCAACCACCTAATAATCACCTGGGATTCTATTCCAAACACCCTAGCAACAAATTATCAACACCTTTGCAACCATCTAAAGTCCAACAGTAACCATTTGGCAACACCCTAGCAACCGCCTAGCAACCACCTGAGATTCCATACCAAACACCTAGCAACCACCTGGGATTACACAGCAACACCCTAGGAACTAATTATCAACACGTGTGCAACCACCATTAGGCAACACCCTAGCAACAACCTGCTTAAACTGCACAATCATTCTGTATTTTCTTCAGAAAATGCACTTTTCTAGTTATTATTATTATTATTATTATTATATTATTATTATTATTATTGTGAGGACATTGACACATGCAGATTTGATGGTCAACCCAGGCCTCCTCACTCAAAGAAACACAGACCCACCACAAACCACTACTCATTCACCACGACCGAGAGAGAGAACGGAAACACAAGCACAGTTCCAGAGCACTGCATAATCTCTTCTTCTGTGGAACAGAACACAAACTTCTCACCATTAAATGACATCAGTATCCTGTTCACCTACATATGGTTCAGATAATCATCACTTTCCTCTATTAACACCACAAGTTGAATTTACATATTTCCCCTTTAATCCAAATATAGCTGATCGGATAACACATCTTCAGGCTCAGCTCCAATGCCTTTTCCTCTAAACATGTCCTCGCCGACACTGACTCACCACTCAGGAGCGAGCCACACCTACACACTCAAAAGAAGACACTTCTTCAAGCATTCTTTAGTAAAGGCAATGGTTCTATTTAGAACCAAAAGCTCTATACAGAACCATTTCATGTTTTTTTGCATGGTGAAACGGTCCTTCAGACTGATGGACAAAGTGTTGCACAGAGAATGATTATCATAGGTTCAAATTAGAACCACTGCCTTTACTAAACGGCCTGTAAAGAAGCATCTTATTTCAGAGATTTCTTAAAACCAGACAGCTGGGATAGGCTCCAGCACCCCCCGCGACCCAGAAGGAGAACGGCTTAGAAGATGCAGCTAATGTAGCTAATGTTAGTGCTGTACAAACTGCAGACCTAAATCATCCCACGATTGCCTCAAAGCATGTGCAGATGTTCAGTCATTTCTAATAGACTTCTCACACTGTAGGACTCACTGATATCTATAAACCTGGACGGAAGCACATTAGCATAGCTAAAAACAGTAGCAGTCATCTGGAAGGCTGAACTCGGTCATTTAGTGAATGTGTGTACATACAGAGTCTGAAACCACAGAATCAAGTCTGTTAGAGATAATTGACCAGGTCTGCACACGTTGAGGAACGCACTGTACTCCATTAGTGCTAACTGGGGCATAAAGCTAGCTACAAAGAACTTGCTAGCTTAGCACTGTAGCTCCAGTGCTAAAAGCAAAGAAGCACTGCAAAAAACAGCCTGGCAAGGTAGCTGATCACAAACGTGTTCGATATCTAACATTTATCACGCTGAGACCGCTGTAAGATAACTCCAAGATGTTTTTTTTACTTATTACAAGACACTTGTATTATTTTTTACTTATTTTAAATATTTTTATTTCATTAATCTCAATTTTTACGATACTTCTGCTTTATCCAGGCATATTTCTTAGAACTAGCAAAACTATCCGTCATCTGCAACATTTCTCATGTTGAGGTTGTAAGCTACATTCTACCAGGGTTCTTTAGTAAAGACAGTGGTTCTTTTTAGAACCTTGAACACTCAAAGAACTCTGCATGGTGAAATTGTTCTTCACATTCTCTATGTAGGGCCTTTAGCACTGGAGGGTTACAAGCTTGACAATAGCAGAGCCCTTTTTTGGTGCTACATAGAACCAACACATTCTCCATCCGTCTGAAGAACCATATAAGCATGCAAATGGTTCTTTGGTAAAGACATTGGTTCTATACAGAGCCATGAACATTCAAAGAACTATCTGCATGCCTAAATGACTAAATGGTTATTCAGACTGATGGAGAATGTGTTCTATGTAGCATCAAAAAGGGTTCTGCTGTTGTTATGACGTCAAGCTTTTTAACAACAGAAGAACCGTTTTTGGCGCTAGAAGCTCTACATAGAACCATGTACAACACATACTCTGTCAATCTGAAGAACAATTTCATCATGCAGAGCATGCAAGTGAGTGTTCAAGGTTCTGAACAGAGCCAAGGTCCTAAGTAAAGAACCCATCTTTTTAAGAGTGTAGTTTACAACAACCTCAACCGAAGAAATATTGACTAGATTTAAGATCCTTTCACTTGTCACGATGTCATTTTTGCAGTGAGCAAACTCCAGACACCAAACAGGCCTGACTGACTGCGCTTGGGGTAAAGGGGGAAACGCCGTTTCCTTTATTACTGCATCACCTTGTTCCACATCTCTCTCTCTCCTCTCCTCAGGGAAGTAAACAGACAGCGCTGTTTTGCATGCTGAAACAGATAGAGGAGTTTAGGCAAATGATCCTGTTTCCAAGAACTCACAGAGAGTTTGGGGGAATTTCTGGGTACTCTAATCTACCTGCTGCTTGTTTTCCTTCCTGCTGTTAATTAAAGCAGCTCATTCCTGAGTATCGACAAGTAGCCTTTATCCAGCAAACCTCCACAGAATTCCACATGTAAATGACATGAGCTACAGCTGGAGGAAAAGAGGAGTCAAAACAGTCGTCATAAGTTAAGATCCAAAAGAGTGTCAAAATACATGTACATGGGTGTCGTCCTCGATTCAACTCTCTCGTTCACTGCTCATATTAACTCCACTGTCAAAATTTCTTTTTTCCATCTGCGCAATATTGCCAAAATCAGATCATCCCTCTCTCAGTCAGCTGCAGAAATCCTCATCCATGCTTTCATTTCCAGCCGTCTCGACTATGGTAACTCTCTTCTAAGCGGGAATCAGCTCTTCCTCCACTCACAAACTTCAAATGGTTCAGAACTCGGCCGCCCGTCTCCTCACCCACACTGCCGCACATCATCACATTACCCCTGTTCTCCAGCGTCTCCACTGGCTTCCTGTGAAAATTCTTCTGCTCACCTATAAAGCTCTTAACGATCTCAGCCCTTCTTACCTGTCTGATCATCTTCTTCCCTGTAAACCCCCCCCCCCGCCCCCGCTCTCTCAGGTCGTCTTCAGCTGCACTACATACCATCCCTCCATCTAACCTCCAAGGCTTTGGTGACCGAGCCTTCTCCAGATCTGCCCCTAGACTCTGGAACTCTCTTCCACTACTGGTCAGACAATCCAATTCACTTTCCATATTCAAGTCTAACCTGAAATCTTATCTTTTCGCACTTGCCTATAACCTCCCTCACACCTTCAATGTCTGACCCTGTCATTATTGGTATGCCTCACCACACTCATAACCTGCCCTGAGTCTGCTATGCTCTTTCATGTGACCTCCCATGTACTGCCTCGTCTTTTTATTTGTATTATTGTGCTCTTGTTGTCTGTGTTGTGTGTTATCTATGTACTTTGAATTGTAAGCGTCTTTGGATCCTTGATAAAGCGCTATATAAAAATAAAGAATTATTATTATTATTATTATTATTATTATTATTATTATGTATTAGTAATTGCGCACTGTCCATCAAACGCATTTAATACACATGATCTTGCATTTGTGGTCGGTTTTCTAGAACTTCACATAAAAGCAGGTTTATTTAGAGCCCATGTGTTAAACATAAGCCAGGTCCGTGACACAGTCCTATTCAGCCCGCGAACTTGAGATGCACTACAGTCCCCAGCATGCAGTGCAACTGTGCACTATGTGTGTTCTGACCCCTTTCCCCTAACAAAAATCTCAGGGCCAGACACAAAAAAAGATGACATATCTATTTAAAAATCATCATAAATGTAAATTTAATACATATTTTTAATGCATATTCTGCTGCAGCTTTGGCATATTATGATTAAACAATGGCTCATTAAGGTCATTGCAAAATGTTGAGTAAAAATGAAATAAAAACACAACTGGCCCACAGATTTGCTGAGGGTTTTAATGGTTTTAATGGTTGAGTCTGACACTCCTGATTTAAAGGAAAACTCAAATGTGTAAATAGTCAGCCCAGTATTAGAGACAGCTTAGACATAAAGCCAGTGACCATTAGGGTGGTTATCGTGAAAGAAAAATGACTAACTACTAATTAATAATTAGGCCTGTTTATTTGGATTTACTGCAGTTTGTAAAACACCTATCATTATTATTATTATTATTATTATTATTATTACTACTACATGCTGCACTACAGGTTCTATTGTCTGCTTCAATTTATTCAATCTCAGAAAAACAAAATATTGTGCTGCATATTGTGTATCGTGAAAATGTCTTAAAGCATCATGATACAATTTTGCCGTATCGTCCACCCCTAATGGCCAGGCCCACTTTATCCCCTTGAAGTGATGTCAGCACGCAAATCCTTCAGGCGCTTAAACCACCTTTGGACCAAGAGAGCTTCAATATAGAGCTTGTAACAACAGTCTGCAAAAGAAATCGGTCAAACCTGCTGAAGATGGGCTTACTGTCCACAAAGCATCAGCTTTATGAGAAACTTTTAATCAAACTTTTAGACGTGAGGTGTCCCCAAACTTTTGAAACCGCTCTATTAGTTCTCCATAAACTTGCCGAAACAGCCCAGTTCGTGTATGCCGGCGCTTCCTCTTTCCACAAAGTGGCCATAAGTGGCAGGCTGATGTTCGGTGGCAAAACGCAGGTCCGGCTGCGATGCGTCAGGGCCTTGTGACTGCGCAACAACTTCCACTCGCTCAGAACGAGGACAGAGACCGGCTGAGAGAGAAAAAAAAAAACAGCTCAGCTCAAAATAAAGACGGAAACCATGTCTTTAAAAAGCAAAGTCACTTCCAGGGAGCTGTAATATATAGAAGTTCTGCTGCTGCAGTTTGTTTGAATGCCCTCCTATCACGACACTAGCAATTTCAAGCTCATGAGCACAGCATTATGGGAGTGAGTCCTGGTGTTTGTTGTGATTTGATTCTGTAGTGCTTTTAGTAGTGCGTCTACAAAAGCACGTTACAAATAAAATGCAGGATTCTTATTAAAGAGGAACGCCACCAATATTGCAAAATTCCCTGTATAACTAGTCAACAGCGCTTTTTACAACAGGTGTCGCCACAAAGCAGCTTTACAGACAAATCCGGGTCTAAGCCTCCATTAGCGTCAATGGCAGGGAAAAACTCCCTGAGAGCAAGAGGAAGAAACACTGAGAGGAACCAAGACTCAAAAGGGGAACCCATCCACTTTTGGTCCACGCCGGATAGCAAAAAACAACACATAAGCAGAAAGGTTTTACCATTATTACAATTATTACGCATACAGAAAAAGGGAAAAACAACCTGTCGTTAGACAGAAGTGTTTCGATTAAGCAATGACAACTGAGGCCAATCTTAACCTTGAATGTCAGTGACTGTTAGAAGCCTGTAATGATGATCTATTAATAGGAATATGAGAATTAAATGGTTAAGGCGTAAACAAAGCAGTTCAGAGTGGTTCGGTGTGAAACGCTCTGTTCTAGAGTCAGAATTGTTCACAGTGGGGGTGATAGGAACCAGACGTCCACCTCTAAAAGCTCCCTCACAGAAAGTTACTACATAAAATGGTCATGAATACACTGTCTGATGTCGGACACACTGATTTATAATAGTTTTAAGAAGATTTCAGCCTTCAAATCCATTCATGGTGGAGGGATACATAATATGCAAGTTGTTTTGAGGCAAAATAGTCCCTAAAGAAAACTTATTATTTCAGATTTTCCACTATTTTCCCATCATCAATATGATTTCATATCACTTTGATGTAGACATGACATTTGCAGACACCTGGCCTCAGTGTTTTGATGTTGTCATGTGCTGAATTAAGGGGAGAAATTCCCCAGAGCAAAACTAAAATCCCCACACGACCGCAATCTGTACGTGAGTGTGTGCAAGAGAGAGTGATCTCCTCTGACTCATTCGCTGAACCAGCGGTCACCAAACGTCTTCCTGGAGATTTAATTTCCTCCAGCTTTAGTCATAAATGCACATCTACCAGTCCGTGGTCAAACCAACAGCACACCGCTCAGAAGTGGGACTGTTCTAATAAGCTTTGGTTCTCTAATGTCCGCTCTGTAGAACATTCTCACACTCATTACTCAGAACACAGAACACTACTGGCGACTGAGCGTCACTCTTAAAGTACTCTACTCACCACCGCAGAGGACAATCAACGTCTTTAGCTGCTCACACCAATTTTGTGGTCACTCACTCAACATCTCTTGAAATTCTTAACAATGTTGTGGTCACTCATCCCACATCCCTTAAAACTCCCACTATTGTCGTGGTCACTCAGTGAACATCTCTTGAAATTCTTAACAATGTTGTGGTCACTCATCCCACATCTCTTAAAACTCCCACCATTGTCGTGGTCACTCAGTGAACATCTCTTGAAATTCTCAATAATGTTGGGGTCAGTCATTCAATATCTCTTGAAACACTGACCAATGTAGTGGTCCATAATTCAAATTCAATTCTCTTAAAACTCATAAAACTACTGGTCACTTACCCAGCATCTTTAGCTACACTAACTAAATGCAGTGGTCACTCACAACAAATCTTACCACTCTGACCAATGTAGTGGTCACTCACCCAACACCTCTTAAGACTTGCACCAGTGTAGTGGTCAATAGTTCAACATCTCATAAAACTCACTCATCCAACATCTTTAGCCACGTTCACCAAATGCAGTGGTCACTCAACATCTCTCGCCGCTCTGACCAATGAAGTAGTCATTCATTCAATATCTCTTAAAACCCTTTCCAGTGTAGTGGTCAGTCATTCAATACCTCTTAAAACTCTCAGCAGTGAAGTGCTCAATCACCTTGTGAGACTTTCACCAGTGTAGTGGTCAACAGATCAACATCTCTTAAACTCTCATTGAAGTAGGTCACTCCTCCAACATCTTTTGCCGCGTTCACCAAATGCAGTGGTCACTCAACATCTCTTGCCACTCTGACCATTGCAGTAGTCACTCACACAGCATTGTTTAAGGCTTTCACCTTTTGTAGTGCTCACTTATTTCTCTTAAAACTCACAATTCAACATCTTTAGCTGCTCTCACCAATGCAGTGGTCACTCACAACATCTGTTAAAACCCTTACGAATGAAGTGGTCACTCACAATATCTCTTTAAAAGCTCAACAATGAAGTTAGTGGTCATCCAACAACTTTTAAAACTCCCACCAAGGTTATGGTCACTACCCCAACATCTCTGACCACATACAAGACCTCTTACCACTCTGCCCAAAGTAATGGTCACTCATATCTCTAAGATCTCTCACCGGTGTGGTGGTCACTCATTTATCATCTCTTAAAACCCTCACCTTTGTAACAATCACTCATTCAACATCTCTTAAAATTCTCACCAGTGTAGCGGTCACTTACCCAACACATGCACTTGCGTTCACCAATGCAGTGGTCATTCACACCATTACTGACCACTGTGACTAAAGTAACAGTCACTCAGCTAACATCTCTTAAGACTCTCAGTCATCTGTTATGGTATTCAGTAATGCAGTGGTCACTCACCCAGCACCTCTCAACACTCTCAGCAATGCAATTGTGAAAATCAACATGTTTAGCTGCTCTGGTCAAAGCAGTGGTCAATCAGACCTGTTCTTACTGCCCCCAGCAGTAACCACTCACCCAGCATGCTTTACTGCCTCTGCTAGTGCTGTGGTCACTCATCCATCATCTCCTGCTGCTCTCTGGGGTCGGAGCTCATGCAGGTGCTCTCTGTGCACCACGTGTCCATTTTAATACAAAACAAACGCAGTGCAGAGGAGGAGAGGGCAGCAGTGAGGGTCAGACCCCTCCAACAGAAACACAGACGGCAGGTAAACACTCAGAAACGCTGCGCTGCAGGAGGCCACGCCCCTATAAACACCCTGCTCAATAAAAGTGCTTTATACTCCACAGAAAAGCGCCACACCGCCCACATCTTACGTTCACCGCGCCTTTAACGAGTTTAAATAATCTTCAAATCGTCGTTTGATAGAAATTCTGTGTTTGGATTTCAATTGTTTCTGCGAGCTGAACGTGTCGCCCCCTGCCGGCCCGGAGCGCTTCTGCAGATATGTTGTTTTTTTAACGCCACATTAAAGCGGTATTAATTCAAACTTTCTGCGTTGAAGCTGTCAGGACAAAACTATTCTGATTAATCCAAAACTGCAGCTGTAGTTCCTGCTAATGCTGCTGTTTATATATATACATATATATATATGTGTGTGTGTGTGTGTGTGTGTGTGTGTGTGTGTGTGTTGTTGCAGTCAATGTAAATGTATGATAATTGATAACTTTACAGGAGAAGGAGAAACATAGTTTCCAAGTCAATGGAACCAGAATTTTTCTTTTTTCTTTTAGGCTTTTCATCATTAAATGTACACACAATGTCACAACGTACAACAGGCATTTGGAAATAATGAACAAAAATGAAAATAAAGGTTTTATTCAGACTGTAGTGATATATTGTGTAACGCTTTTCACTTAAACACTAAAATTATTGTAAATACCTTGTAATGCATTTCAGAAGTCTCATATCTAGGGGGCAGTTGTGGGCTGGAGGTTAGGGATCCAGCCTCATGACCGGAAGGTCGCCGGTTCGATCCCCAGAGCCGACAGCATATGACTGAGGTGTCCTTGAGCAAGACGCCTAACCCCCAGCTGCTCCCTGGGCGCTGCGGATTGGGCTGCCCACCGCTCTGGGCAAGTGTGCTCACTGCCCCCTAGTGTGTGTGCGCTCACTAGTGTGTAAGTGGTGTTTCACTTCACGGATGGGTTAAATGCGGAGTTGAAATTTCCCCATTGTGGGACTAATAAGGGTCACTTAATCTACATGTCGCATTTGACTGTTTTTGACATAATTTGGAGCCTATCCCAGCTGTCATTGGGCAGAAGGCAGGATACACCCTGGACAGGTTGCCTGTCCATCGCAGGCCAGACAGACAGACACTCACACCCAGGGGCAATTTAGCAAGTCCAATTGGCCTGACTGCATGTCTTTGGACTGTGGGAGGAAACCGGAGAACCCGGAGGAAACCCATGCAGACACGGGGAGAACATGCAAACTCCACACAGAGAGGACCGTGGTCGCCCAGCCGGGGTCAAACCCAGGCCCTCCTTGCCGTGAGGCGACAGCGCTACCCACTGCGCCACCGTGCCGCTTGAAAATACCTGTTGCTCTGTATATTGTGTGTAAATTTCATGAAGAATGGACCAAAAGAAATGCCCCAAAGGACTTGGACAACAGTCTGGTTCCATTGGCTTACATTGAAAGTAAAGTAGGTTTTGATCTTCAAAAGTAGGTCTGATCTTGGTTGAGCTGGTTTAGAACATCTCAGATTAGCAGAAGAGCAGGTGCTCTGGTCTCTGGTCTGGACGTCCTGTGTTTTTTTGTGCTCCTGGCCTTTTCTGAAATGTTTTTCATTTGTTTTTCACTGCAGTCAAAACAAAACATAATCAGTTGGTGTGGAGACACAGGAGAGCTACTGCGGCTGCAGTTTGATGACGTAGCCAAAAAAGTCCTCCACAGCTCAGAGCGTCAAGGCCGGACACTGTGGGGGATCATGTGTGCTGCCCAGATGAAATCCTTCTCTTTCATAAGAGGATGTGAGCACATCCTTTTACACGTCAACAAGGACACTTCCACTTTTTCTGAGGTTTCAACAGCGAGGAAGAGCTGACGGGCCGAAGACAACAAGAAAAAAAAAAAAGGAAAAAATACATGACATCAACAGCTCTGCCTGTCAGCTTACTTACTTTTGGCAACAGATGTGTTGATGTAATGCATTTAATGCACATGAATATACATATATAGCCTGCTCAAGAATCTAGAAATAGACCCAGACAGCCTTCTAATGAATGAATTCAGCTACTTTAAATGGCTCGTATCACTGAAAACTATGAATATTCCAGTGTATGCAGTCTCTATATAAAACCTAAGCCTGTTTTGAATTCTTTGTTTCTGTGATGCCACAAAATCCAACATGTTTACTTAAGTCTACAGCAGTTTAGCCCCACCCACTCACGCTGAAGTTATAAGGTGCGTTTCACCTCTGAGTGCTTTATGAATGAGACACAATACAGGGCAGCCAATCAGATCAGAGCTCATTTACACATATCGGTCTTAAAGGAACGGTAAAAAAGACAACCTAAGTAATAAAGAGGAAAAATGAAAAAATATTAGTAAAATTGGAATCTATGGACTCTTTAAGGTCAACCTTTGAGGACACAGCTTGTGTAATCTCCATAGAAAAGCATTGACCAATAGAATGGGACGTTCTGGGGCAGCCTGAGGTCACTATGCCAAAAGCCAAGTGTGGGCCAGAGGAATCCAGCAACCCTTTTAATGACCAAAAAAGCAAAACATTCAGAAGGTTAATGATATGGGCCTTTTAAATTTAGCTCACTGCCTAAAGACACGAAAATCTGTTATAAGTCATTTTATCTAGTGAAAGTGTTTTATTCCCATGGGATTCCTGTTGGTGAGGCTCAGTCAGTGAATGTATGGAAATGAGCTGATTCTTGTGACATCACAAAAGCAAAGACTGCACTTTAGTTTGGATCAAGAACAACTTTTGAAACTTTAACAATGTTTACATGTTACGACATTACTTCAAATAATGGAACAAATCAAGTTAATGTTCATGTTGTTTCAATGAAAATAAAAGCTATATTAATGTTTGAATCACATAAACTGCCTGCGTCACAAGTGGAGACAGCTGATTTGAAGGCCGTTTTCTCAGAGACGCTCTGAAGCTGTGAAATTTAAGGAAGTGAAATTGAGCTGACCCTCGATCTGCTCTGCTACATAAACCAGAGCTGTTGCCGTGTTTGCAAAGCAAACTGCTCAGAGAAAGCTACGGAAAGAAGAGAGTGTTTCTCTGTTGAGTTTTCTCTGTTGACGCTCAGTAGATGCCCGCAAGTCCTCAAGCTCACCATTAATTGTGTCCCTGTGTGAGTCACTGCAGCGCTGCGTAGCTCAATGTACACACAGTAAATGCAAATAAAGCAGCTGAACTGTCTCAATGGCACACAATTAACTTTATTGTTGGCTCGAATGGAAGCAGCTCACATCATATCAGTGATGTATTAGTTCCTTCCAGTTGAGCTGGCAGCGTTACAGCGGATCTCCAGCGGGTCATAAAGGCTGATATGAAGCCCTGCCCACTGCTGCCTCGTGTTTAGGCCATTATAGCGCCGTATCAGCCGTCCTCACATTCATGCCCTTTTATTATTCCGATTATTTCAAAAAGTCTTAAAATGCAAAGCACCTCATGGGCCTGACTTATAATCAACTCACTCACCCATTCACCAACTCATTGATTCACTCACTCATTCACATATTCACACGTCTTCTCTCTAGCTCACTTACTTGCCCAATCACTCACTCACCCTCTCACTACCACCTGAAATACCTTAGCAATGCCCTAGCAACATCATAGCAACCACCCAGGACACCATGGTATAGCCTAGTAATACCTTAGCAACCACCTGGGATACCACAACAATGGCCTAGCAACACCTTAGCAACCAACTGGAATACCATAGCAACTGACCGTCATCACCTTAGCAACAGTGACAGCTTTGCAACGTCCTAGCAGCCGCTTGGGATACCATAGATAACCAGCCGTCTAGCAAAACCTTTACAACCATCTGAGGACAGCACAGCAATGGCCTAGCAAACACCCAGGATACCATAGCAACTGCCTAGCAATACCTTAGCAACCACCTGGGATACCACAGCAATGGCCTAGCAACTCCTTAGCAACAACCTAGGGATACCAAAGCAAAAGCTTTGTCAAGCCAACTTAAAACTTTTCCTTCTAGATCAAAACACAAGCTACCCTGGCCATCATTTTAACACGAACTTCAAATGATAAAATAACGTAATTCAACACAGATTAATGCTCTGTTAACTATTAGAGCTTCAGTTTGAACCTTTTCAACTCCTTAAGACCAAAACACACTTCGTCATATTCGCCATAACTTTCATATTTCATAAGAGCTCTGTTCAAAAAGTGGGATGAGAGCTGTAACTGTTTTCTTTCCAGTCAAATAGATGGGTAATGTAAATGAAACCTTTATAATAAAAGAAGCTGAACTCACCCATTTTTCCACAAATCTGGACTATAAACTATAAACAGACAGCGTCTCTTCAGTGATCTGCTCTGTAAAAATTGTTTTTATAAAATAACAGGCGCTTTCAGTAGTCAATTGTAAGCATATAGCAATATGTGTATGATCATAAAACACATTGTCTGTTCATTTAAGGGGAGCTTTTAAAATAAATAAATAAAATTTTGCATGTACTTTGCCTTATGGTTTGGTCATGTGAATTCAGATGGAAAAACCGAAAATAAGGCAGCCTGGTTCCCCACTTTTCTAAGCAAAGACAAACCAATTATGACAGGTCATGATTCAAATGCTGCACATGAAGAAAAGGTGTTAGATTAACACGGTTTTAGTTTCTTTCGCCAAAAAATTGTATTGAAGTAACATATTTTCTTCACATGCAACTTCTCAACTCATCTGAATCAAATACACATAAAGCATCTTCAGTGTAGAAAGCAGGACCTTAGACTTTTATACTCAGAGTTGGCTTTTGCTGCTATAACCGCTGTTGAGTCATTGTTTCAGTGAAGCAGCGTCACTTTTACTGGAGTTTGGGTCCTTCCAGTAGAGCGGACTGACTGTCTGGCAAGCTGCAGAAGGTCTACATGAGGCCCCTATTTTTATTTCAGTACGAGTTTAGTAATCCACTGCGCTCAGAACGCTCTCTGCTGACTACACTCTCAGTAAAAAGGTCACTGAGGCGAGAGGCAGGTGATGTGGCAAAAATATATCATGATACTTTGAGAAATTTTCATATTCACGATACGCCACAATATTTTTTTTCAGGCTTCTAATTAGAGAAAAAAAAGCCAGTAATGCTACATTTTAAAAAAATACCATCGAAAACTGAGCACAGTGTTTTTTTCAGTGTCTGCCACTAAATCCAATTGAAAGGGACTCCCTTTGTTCTCCCTAGAATAAAACATGCATTGGTCAGTGTCTACAAGTACTGACAATATACATGATATGTTGAGAGAACGCACATTGTACTCTATATTGTACATAATTTATCACAATAATGATATATTTTGACAAATAGCCCAGCCCTAACTGGGGCCACAGCCTTAATCTCAGTACCTTAAGTCAGGAAACATAATTGTACCAAATCCATCAAAATTATATATTGGTTTTATTGTATTGACTTCACTGAACCTGTCTCGTCTCCACACTCTTAAAAAAGATTTAGTTATTTTTACTAGTTTAGTTATTTAGGGAGTTCTTTAGTAAAGACAATGGTTATATAGACCCGTGAACACTCAAAGAACCCATTGCATGATTAAAGGGTTCTTTGCATGGTGAAACTGTTCATATTGATGTAAATGTGTTGCATGTGTTTTTATAAAGAATCTATAAAGAACAATAAAAGGCTTCTTTTACTGTGACAAGCTTCACATCCTAACAATAGCAAAACCCTTTTAGTACTACATAGATCCCCTTTTTAAAAAAAGTGCTATATAGAACCATATTCAGCACCATCTCCATCAGTCTGAAGAGCCTTTCACCATGCAAAAAAGCCTTTGACCATGCAAAACACCCTTTGAGTGTTTATCGCTCTATATAGAACCATTTTCTTGAACAAAGAACCTTTGAACAGCCATCCTCTGTAAGAATGCAGGCTATTTGTTTCATTGCTCTGTTTTAAGGCGGTAAGTTATGAAAATGTAACAGCATGTACCTTTTACCAGAGAAAAATAAAGCTTTTGTCAATAATAAGTTTATTTTCAGAGAATTGATTTTGGAGACATTCAGGGGTCCAAGAGGTTAAATAGGGGGACACCCCAGGACCTCCTGTATGCGACCCACACATTATAGTGCCTGTCTAAAAAAAAGAAAATGTGCTAAAATGGTAGAGGAAGATGTTAATGTTTTCCTCCAAGCGTGTTGAGCTGTATAATGAAGCTGTGCTAGCGGCAGTTTGTGAAGATGCAGTGGAAATTCGCAGGACTTGGAAGAAACTTAGCGCTGGTGACTGAAGGAGTGCAAACTAGTGGGTGGAATTGGATACAACTAAGTTGGCGAGATGAAAAAAATAACAAATCACCCAAAATATCCTTTCTTTAGCTTTTTATATACTGACATACAAAAAAAAAAAAAAAAAACACTGATTTTTGTCTTTAAGTGTGTTGGGGTGTAGAGGTGTCTGATCTGGCTTGTTGAAAAGGTGGCAACTCTAGTAGAAATACAAATTCACCTGAAAACAAAAACACTGTTTTGAATTAAACATGTACCTTTAAATCTGACAGTGTAGCAGCGACTGTGGAACTGTTGTTCTTAATAGGCTGGTGTTGCTGCTGTAAAAACGCTGGTGCTGGTTTCGTTTCTGTGTTCATGCTGCAGTTGTTTATTTTTGTCGATTGCTGACCACCCAGCTGATGGTTACACCACAGATACATGGTAACTCTTGGTATCTCTAACGTCAGTGAGGGAAAAAAAACTGCAAAAAAACAAACTATGGCATTTGAAAAGCTGAAAGACAAAAAATGGTGTGACCTCAAAGCAGGTCACAGGCTTGTTTGCACCTGATGTTTTAATTTCCCCATAAACTACTGGATTACCAACCTAGCAGCTACCTTCCTGTCCCTGCGAGCTCTGAAAAAGTCCCTCTGCAGTCTGAAAACAGGGAGCGGACTCAGTTCATCAGTGTGTGATCAGTGTGTGGGCTAACAGAGATGCAAAAAAGAAGTGCTTAAATGAATTGCTCTGACATCAGCCACCTACCAGGGGGACTCCAGCTGAAATGCAGCTTACGCAGCCTTAAAGTTTCATTCCTGACAGCTGCTCACTCACATGTTTCATATTTGTATTAATGATGGGCTCAGAGATAAAAGGCACACAGTCAGATCTTATCAAGATGTGAAATTAACATCTTCAAGGATTGGGCACAATGTAAAGTAAGCACTGTTGAAAAAGTAAACTACAACCATGATCAAAATTCAAAGCAGATACTTTATAATTCATAGAAGATACTAAATAATTCACAGCAGATACCGAATAAGATGTATTACTTAATTAATAATTCATAGCAGATACTAAATAATTCATAGCAGATACTGAATAATTCATAGCAGATACTGAATAAGACTTATTATTTAATGAATAATTCATAGCAGATACTGAATAATTCATAGCAGATACTGAATAAGACTTATTACTTAATGAATAATTCATAGCAGATACTGAATAATTCATAGCAGATACTGAATAAGACTTATTACTTAATGAATAATTCATAGCAGATACTAAATAATTAATAGCAGATACTAAATAATTCATAGCAGAAACTGAATAAGACTTATTACTTAATGAATAATTAATAGCAGACACTAAATAATTCATAGCAGAAACTGAATAAGACTTATTACTTAATGAATAATTCATAGCAGATACTGAATAATTCATAGCAGATACTGAATAAGACTTATTACTTAATGAATAATTCATAGCAGATACTGAATAATTCATAGCAGACACTAAATAATTAATAGCAGAAACTGAATAAGACTTATTACTTAATGAATAATTCATAGCAGATACTGAATAATTCATAGCAGATACTAAATAATTAATAGCAGATACTAAATAATTCATAGAAGAAACTGAATAAGACTTATTACTTAATGAATAATTCATAGCAGATACTGAATAATTCATAGCAGATACTGAATAAGACTTATTACTTAATGAATAATTCATAGCAGATACTGAATAATTCATAGCAGATACTGAATAAGACTTATTACTTAATGAATAATTCATAGCAGATACTGAATAATTCATAGCAGATACTGAATAAGACTTATTACTTAATGAATAATTCATAGCAGATACTGAATAATTAATAGCAGATACTAAATAATTCATAGCAGAAACTGAATAAGACTTATTACTTAATGAATAATTCATAGCAGATACTGAATAATTCATAGCAGATACTGAATAAGACTTATTACTTAATGAATAATTCATAGCAGATACTGAATAATTAATAGCAGATACTAAATAATTCATAGCAGAAACTGAATAAGACTTATTACTTAATGAATAATTAATAGCAGACACTAAATAATTCATAGCAGAAACTCAATAAGACTTATTACTTAACGAATAAATCATAGTAGATACAGAATAATTCATGATAATGAATAATCAATAGTAGATCCTAAATAATACATAGTAGATGATGAATAATTCATAGCGGATAATTCAAAGTTCATAGTAGATACTCAATAATTTAAAACAAATCCAGAATAATCATTCTACATACTGAATAATTCATAATTGCTGATTCATAGGAAATGCTGAATAGTTCTGATGGTTCTTCTTGCAGAATAAACCATTGTAGACACTGAATAATTTGTATCTTAAATAAGCTTAAAGTTCAAAGGTTTAAATTCATTATCATTTTATTCTCTCTGCGAGGACAAAGTTCTCCACTGAACTGCAGACTCAATGTTCTGTAACTTCTGTAGTTCGGAGAGTAAATAACGAAAGTTCTGCTCCACACTCAAGCGCTTATGGATAAAAGAGTGAACAAATAGCAGCTTCATGGTCATCAGCCTGTGATGAGGGACCGCGGGTGGTCCGGGCCAGAAGTCATACAGGGCAATATTGGACGCTATCAATCAGAAACTCCACACAATGAGCCTAAGAGTGTGGGAGTCTATCAGCAAACCCGATCGCACCGACAGCACAGCAACAATACAGCAGCACCTGCTTCCTCACAGGGGCTTCCTGTTTGGGGGGGCCGGTGGAAACGTGATCAGGCTGCTGGAGGAGAGAGAGACGGAAAAGACCAAGAGATTCTCATGGAGGGTCAGAGACGAGGGGGGATCCCACCGTAATAGTGAAGAGCCTGGACACAGCTGATCGACTGAACTCCTTCAACTCTACACTCCTAAAAAGATGGTTCTTCAAGGGTTCTTCAGTAAATGCAATGATTCTGTTTAGAACTATGAGATCTATATAGAACCATTTGCATGCTTAAATGGTTCTCTGCACTGTGAAATTGTTCTTTAGATTGATGGGGAATGTATTGGTTCTACACATAGAGGGTTCTGCTATTGTTATGTGAAGCTAGATAGAAGATAGAAGAAGGGTGCTATGTAGAACCATATACATTACATTTTCCATCATTCCGAAGAACCGTTTCACCATGCAAAGAACCCCTTAAGCATGCAAATGATTGTTTTATAAGACCCTTAAAAATCTTTTTGTATTGTTTTTATTTTTTGTTCTTCTGTTGTTATGAGCTTGACATCATCGCAATAGCAGAACCTTTTTTGGTCCTATATAGAACCAACATTCTCCATCAGTCTGAAGAGCCATTCCATTGTTTTAGCCCCAAAAGGGTTTTTTCAATGTTATTTCCTTGCCTAAATGGGTCTTTGCATGCAAATTGTTCTATATAGAACTCATGGTTCTACGTAGCACCATCGTCTTTACTAAAGAACCCTTCAAGGGAGATCTTTTTTAAGTGCGTTCTCAAATGAGAGTAAACTGTTTTAACTTCTTTGAGTAATATTGGCCTTTCAGACAGTGCAGTGCTAACGATTCCACTGTGTTTATTAGCTGCCTAAGCTAATGCAATGCTAGCTTACTTCAGCTAACACAGCCAGCTAACCTCCACGCGCAGAACATAGCGTTAGATCACAGCTGTAGGTTTAATAAACAGCTTCGTTCATCTGAATAACTAAATAAACAGGAGATGGTAAAAGAGCTCAGGAACTGCTTAGCTGACAACAGTTAGCTAGCTAGCTAAATGCTTCCTTGGGTAGAAGCCGTGTTGAGACTGTGTAACAGTTAAATTAAAATATAAAATATGCTGGAGCCTATCCCAGTGGTTATTGGGCAGAAGGCAGGACACACCCTGGACAGATCACCAGTCCATCGCAGGGCAGACAGACAGACACTCACACCCAGGGGCAATTCAGCATGTCCATGGCCCTGGGTTATATATTATATTATTATATTATATTATATTGACCCCGAGGGAGAAGCGGCTTAGAAAATGTGTGCATGTGTGTGTGTGTATTATCCATCCATTTTCTAAGCTGCTTCTCCCTCAGGATCACGTGGGGTGGGGGTGCTGGAGCCTATCCCAGTGGTCATTGGGAGGAAGGCAGGACACACCCTGGACAGATCACCAGTCCATCGCAGGGCAGACAGACAGACACTCACACCCAGGGGCAATTTAGCATGTCTTTGGACTGTGGGAGGAAACTGGAGAACCTGGAGGAAACCCACGCAGACAACATGCAAACTCCACACAGAGAGGACCTGGTCACCCGGCCGGGGAATCGAACCCAGGCCCTCCTTGCTGTGAGGCGACAGCGCTATCCAACATGCCACCATGCTGCGCTGATTAGGCAGATATATTTACATAGCTACATATTATATTATATTATATTATATTATATTATATTATATTATATTATATTATATTATATTATATTATATTATATTAGATTAGATTAGATTAGATATCATATCTTGCCTTCCGCCTGATGACTGCTGGGATAGGCTCCAGCACTTTTGCACATTTTAATACACAACTACTGTTCATTTACTGAATTGGGAAAAATATATAAAACGAAAAATATGTCATGTGCAAAGTTATAAAAGCACATTTTACATTTTGTGTGATATTTTTTCACTGCAAATAACAAAAATATTTTTTTTTGCTTAGAAAATCAAAATGTCTCATTTGATCAGTGAGTGCTCAAACTTTTGCATGCAACTGAATGGTAATGTACAATATGAACAGACCTAATTGTGATAGGACCCCCACCTTGGCCTCATTTACCCCCACAACAATGAGCGCCGGCCTGTTGATAGTTTTCGGAAATAACAGCACTCAAACAATAGCGGCGCAGCCCGACTGTAAGTGTTTCCCTTTTCTCCTGAATGGCCTGGTCAAGCAGGTACAGGGCGCTGCAGCGGCTCATATTCACCACCGCAGGTGACTTCGGCTGCCAACTTCTGTCCGACAGGAAATGAGGAAGTGGGTTACTTCCTGTTTGGCCCCTATTGATTCCAGTGAGAACCTTCCTCTCACCTCGGGTCGAAGCGTTTCACGTTATGAAGTCGTGCCAGTGAGGATATTTGGATAATTATCACTAATAAGGTCATGCACATATGAGAGTCTGATGGAGTGACCGCGTTGATGAAGGGCCAAAACTCAGCCCCAGTCCAGTGGACCTTTGGAGGCTTAATAGAAATCCAACCTGGTGGTTTTTGGCGTGCAAGTGTTTTGCTTTTTGTGCATTGTTCTTAGCCTGACTCACTAAAACAGTGTTTGGCCTCGATGTCCTCTTTAATTTATAGCATAAATGCATTAGACAAGCAGTTTCTACTGGTTTTACAAACTCCGTAAATGAGCGTGTGAGATGTAAACAGAGTGATTCAGAGTGGTTTGGTGTGAAATGGTTCAGATTACTTTACTGTGTGGTGATAGGAACCAGGCGTCAACATGACCACAACACAAATATAGACATTTTATTTACAATCCAAAACCACCAGTGAACCTACACCTGTCCTCTGAGTTTATATGGAATGTTGATAATTGATAATAAAATTAGTGGAAAATCTGAAGTAATAAGCTTTCCTTTGGGACTATTTTGCCTCACAACATCCTGCATATTAGGTATCCCTCCACAGTGAATAAAGTTTAAGGTGCAAAACCTCTAAGAACTATCATAAAGCAATCGCTCAGACATCAAGCATTTTATCCCTACAATAACTTTCTGTGAGGGAGCTCTCAGAGGTGGACGTCAGGGCTGATTTCCAATTTTGGAAAATATAAAATTTAGATTTTTCTAGGTGAAATTACAACTGTAATTTAAATTGTTTCAGGCCTTTTTTTGGCCAAGAAGACCAGAATATCCACGTTTTCTGGCATGAGGCTTGACCCCTGAATGTAGTGTACAAGACTGTCAGTAAGTTGCTGAGTCAGGTCGCCTCGGATTGGTCTAAATCATCTACTGGCAGTTCAAAAGTTCTGTGTTATAGATTTAGTTTTCCCATTTAAAGTTAAGACAATGTTTTTGACAGAGCTTTTAGAGGTGGGCATCTGGTTCTTATTACCACCACTGTGATAGATTCTAACTTGGTAAGTTTCCCTAGAATGAAGCACTTCACACCAAACCTCTCTGAATGACTTTGTATACATACTGACCCTTTCATTTTAGAGAAAGTTTGAAAAGTCAGTGGAGTTCCCCTTTAATACATTTCCCATGCGCACACCTATTTTAACCTCACAAAAGTCTTTATACTGAATTTATTGAGCTGATGGGCTGAATCGGTTGCGTCGAATCAGCAAAAGCATGCAGGGCAGGAACTGTCTGCTTTAAGTGTTGCATCACACGACCTGCACACGAAGCAGCACTGAGGTGAAACCTTTCATCAAAACCGTCTAGAACTGGAGTACTCGCTGTGTAAGAGGAACCTCTGGAGGACTCTGAGCGCTGCAGATTCGCGCTGTGACATTTGACTTTTTGCTGTCTCTTTTAAACAACAATGAACAGAATTACAGCCCAAAACAATAGACGGTTCTTCAAGGGTTCTTTATTAGAGACAGTGGTTCTGTATAGAATCGTGAACACTTAAAGACCTGTCTGCATGCTTAAATGGCTCTCTGCAAGGTTCTTCAGATAGAAGGTGAAGGGTTCTGCTATAGTTCTATCACATTCTCCATCAATCTGAAGAACCGCTTCACCAGGCAGAGCATGTATGTTGTTTTGAGTGTTCATGGTATATAGAACCACTGTCTTTACTGAAGAACCCTTGAAGAACAATCTTTTTAAGTAATTGTAATCTATTTCAACATATTTTTCTTTTCTTTATTATTATTATCATTATTATTGTTTTGTTCTGTCATGACAATTCTATTTTATTTTGAGTGATTTCATATCTATATCTATATATATATATATATATATATATATATATATATATATATGATTAAGCAAGTAAGCAAAAAGGACTGGGAGCATGGAGAGAACAAAACATGCAATGATAATTAAGAGTTAAGCTCATTCTATAATATTTCTAGGCTGTGGCAAAGGCCTTATAACTGAATGAATTTATTGGTGCGGCAAATTTTCAGACTTTCAGTGTGTGAAAAGAACTTGTAACCAGTCAAAACAAAAGCATCAAAGACCTTCCCTGGGGTCAAAAGGTCACCATCCAAAAAATGATGCACCGAATAATACTAAAAACAACAAATACGTTCTTCTACGTGGCTAATGTCGCTAACAAGTAAACGACGCATATGCCCAAACAACTAGCATCCTGCCCGTTGCTCGCCTGAATCACTCAGCCTCAAACCGCTAAACGAATCACTCACTCGCCTCAAACCACAAACAAGAACACAGGCCAAATTCAGGCCTCCAAGAGCTGTACTGCTGTTTTAGCAATGCCAAAACATCGTCTTTCTAGATGACCGTGATTCATTCACTGCTAGAACCACACAATTAGGTCTGTTAGAGATGCTGAACGTCTCCATGCGCTTTGAGGCCTACAGTTAACATCAAGCTAATCTGTGGGGTAAAAGCCTCCAGTACTTGTATCCTTAGCCTCTTAGCTGCAGTGCTAAGGCTAAAGTTAAGTGATACTTCTTTAATCCCACAAACAGGGAATTCCACCTCCGCATTTAACCCATCTGTGAAGTGAAACACCACATACACCCTAGTGAATGAACACACACTAGGGCACAGTGAGCACACTTGCCCATAGCGTTGGGCAGCCCTATCCACGCCACCCGGGGAGCAGTTGGGGGTTAGGTGTCTTGCTCAAGGACACCTCAGTCATGGACTGTCGGCTCTGGGGATCGAACCGGCGACGTTCCGGTCACAGGGTCAGTTCCCTAACCTCCAGCCCACGACTGCCCCCAAAGAAGCTGACTCTAGATTGACTTCACTTTAGATAATTGAACTGTTCCTTTAGCCTTTTAAAACTGATTTACCATTGAAACTCTGCTGTCGTTCACAGGACTCAGGACTGTAAATAATGCACTTACACCAGTTGACACAGTTAATATTTTTATTAAAATATTATTTAATTTATTGTTTTGCATTTTTCACTTGTTTCGTGTGATTCAGTAAGTAAAATTCTATCTTTGTGTTAGCAGATCATGTTGGTTGTAGGAAATGTCTAATCTTCCGATAGAGTGATATAATTCTATTTCCTAAAATCACTCAAAACATGTAAAAAGGTATAAATATGAGTTGAATCATCTTATATATAATCTAGATGTAAGATCATTTTATGACCTTTCGGATACATTTATCGCTGTAAAAACAGGCCGCTCACCTTTAAGAACAGTAATTACTAAATACGTCATTGTTTAAATGTTTGTTTGGCACCTGTTGTGAAGCCACTAGACATGCTATGCTAACACAGTTAATGCTACCTTTTACTTTAGTATATTCTGCTAGCGCTGTCCGACATCATGAGCCCATTAAATATTTACGTTAGCATTTAGCAAATCATGCTAGTGTTCTCTGATATATGAGCTAAATTTTTAGCAAATTGTTATTTTAGCTTCTAGCAGGTTATAGCGCTGTCTGATGTCACTGAGCCTTTAGTACGTTATGTTAGCGTTTAGTGAACGACGCTAGCGCTGTCTGACGTCACTGAGGCTTTAGTACGGTATGTTAGTGTTTAGTGAACGACGCTAGCGCTGTCTGATGTCACTGAGCCTTTAGTACGTTATGTTAGCGTTTAGTGAACGACGCTAGCGCTGTCTGACGTCACTGAGCCTTTAGTACGGTATGTTAGCGTTTAGTGAACGACGCTAGCGCTGTCTGACGTCACTGAGCCTTTAGTACGGTATGTTAGCGTTTAGTGAACGACACTAGCGCTGTCTGACGTCACTGAGCCTTTAGTACGTTATGTTAGCGTTTAGTGAACGACGCTAGCGCTGTCTGATGTCACTGAGCCTTTAGTACGTTATGTTAGCGTTTAGTGAACGATGCTAGCGCTGTCTGACGTCACTGAGCCTTTAGTACATTATGTTAGCGTTTAGTGAACGACGCTAGCGCTGTCTGACGTCACTGAGCCTTTAGTACGGTATGTTAGCGTTTAGTGAACGACACTAGCGCTGTCTGACGTCACTGAGCCTTTAGTACGTTATGTTAGCGTTTAGTGAACGACGCTAGCGCTGTCTGACGTCACTGAGCCTTTAGTACGTTATGTTAGCGTTTAGTGAACGACGCTAGCGCTGTCTGACGTCACTGAGCCTTTAGTACGTTATGTTAGCGTTTAGTGAACGACGCTAGCGCTGTCTGACGTCACTGAGCCTTTAGTACATTATGTTAGTGTTTAGTGAACGACGCTAGCGCTGTCTGACATCACTGAGGCTTTAGTACGGTATGTTAGTGTTTAGTGAACGATGCTAGCGCTGTCTGACGTCACTGAGCCTTTAGTACATTATGTTAGTGTTTAGTGAACGACGCTAGCGCTGTCTGACATCACTGAGGCTTTAGTACGTTATGTTAGTGTTTAGTGAACGACGCTAGCGCTGTCTGACATCACTGAGCCTTTAGTACGTTATGTTAGCGTTTAGTGAACGACGCTAGCGCTGTCTGACATCACTGAGGCTTTAGTACGGTATGTTAGTGTTTAGTGAACGATGCTAGCGCTGTCTGACATCACTGAGCCTTTAGTACGTTATGTTAGCGTTTAGTGAACGACGCTAGCGCTGTCTGACATCACTGAGGCTTTAGTACGTTATGTTAGCGTTTAGTGAACGACGCTAGCGCTGTCTGACATCACTGAGCCTTTAGTACGTTATGTTAGCGTTTAGTGAACGACGCTAGCGCTGTCTGACATCACTGAGGCTTTAGTACGGTATGTTAGTGTTTAGTGAACGATGCTAGCGCTGTCTGACGTCACTGAGCCTTTAGTACATTATGTTAGCGTTTAGTGAACGACGCTAGCGCTGTCTGACATCACTGAGGCTTTAGTACGGTATGTTAGTGTTTAGTGAACGACGCTAGCGCTGTCTGACGTCACTGAGGCTTTAGTACGGTATGTTAGTGTTTAGTGAACGACGCTAGCGCTGTCTGACATCACTGAGGCTTTAGTACGTTATGTTAGTGTTTAGTGAACGACGCTAGCGCTGTCTGACATCACTGAGCCTTTAGTACGTTATGTTAGCGTTTAGTGAACGACGCTAGCGCTGTCTGACATCACTGAGCCTTTAGTACGTTATGTTAGTGTTTAGTGAACGACGCTAGCGCTGTCTGACATCACTGAGGCTTTAGTACGGTATGTTAGTGTTTAGTGAATGATGCTAGCGCTGTCTGACATCACTGAGCCTTTAGTACATTATGTTAGTGTTTAGTGAACGATGCTAGCGCTGTCTGACGTCACTGAGCCTTTAGTACATTATGTTAGCGTTTAGTGAACGACGCTAGCGCTGTCTGACGTCACTGAGGCTTTAGTACGGTATGTTAGTGTTTAGTGAACGACGCTAGCGCTGTCTGACGTCACTGAGGCTTTAGTACGGTATGTTAGCGTTTAGTGAACGACGCTAGCGCTGTCTGACGTCACTGAGCCTTTAGTACATTATGTTAGCGTTTAGTGAACGACGCTAGCGCTGTCTGACGTCACTGAGCCTTTAGTACGTTATGTTAGTGTTTAGTGAACGACGCTAGCGCTGTCTGACATCACTGAGGCTTTAGTACATTATGTTAGTGTTTAGTGAACGGCGTTGAGGGCTGTGTGAGATTTCTTCTACAGTTCTGAGTTTGTAAGAGTTTGTGTGTTCTTGCAGTGATGCAGAGGATGAAAGTGATGAAGCTGATAAGAGCAACCACACAAACAGGAAGACGAGCGCAGTCTTTTTGTGTCACAGTTAGCTAAACGGGTTTGTTTGAGTGCTTCTGTTTGGTTCTATTCATTTGCATTGCATTTTCGTGCGTGTATATGTGTGTTTAAGCTAATGTAATGCACTCTCGATGACACACACACACACACACACACACACACACACATACGCACGTGTGGTTTCTCCACCGTGTAAAAAACTTTCACTGTAAATCTTTACAACAGAGATCTACAGTAACAAGACATGACGGTGCTGCACTATAATATCTTCTCCTCTATATCCTGTACTGCTGTTTTATAGCAGTCTGTTATACTTGTGTAGTGTATTAAACTACACTTTTAAACAAGATGGTTCTTTAGTAAAGACAGTGGTTCTACATATAATCATGAACACTCAAAGAACCATTTGCAGGCCTGAATGGCTCTCTGCACGGTGAAATGATCTTTCAGGTTGATGGAGAATGTGTTGTACATGGTTTTATACAGAACCTGTTTAAAAACTGTTCTATAGAGCACCAAAAATGGTTCTGCTGTTGTTACAAGCTTGACATCACCATTTCGGTACTGGGCAGAACCATATGCAATCTGAGGAACCATTTCACCATGCAGAGAACCCTTTCAGCATGTAAACAGTTTTTTGCAGAGATTTCATGGTTCTGTATAGAACCACTGCCTTTACTAAAGAACCCTTCAGGAACCATCTGACTTACTGTTAGACTGTAATGCGAGTGCTGCAGCGTTACTGTACATCTTTTTCATAAAGGGAGTTTGTTTTTACTGCTTTATGGGCTGAAACTGTCAAAGCAAAATCTTTATTGTGACTTTTTCATGAATGTCACATTACCAGCTTTATGAGACAATTACGCCCACAGATATTTCCGCTCACACTCACACGTATATATATATATTTATATATGGACATATTTTTGTCATATATTTGATGGCCTTTGCCCTGCTTGCTGCAGATGCAGCAAAAACCATAGTAGATCTGATGGTGGAGATTCAATTGCATCAATTTCACGACGTTAGAATCCATTAGAATTAATTTTAGCAATATTCAACAGAGCATGCAGTCATAATAGAGTGTTCTTCTTAAAGATTTTGCACATACTGAGAACGTACAGCCTGGTGTATGGCTTTTATAGTCTTCTGCTATGTAAAAAGCACCTCCTGTTACATTTGCATATTCTGCATATTTTTAAAACAATTCCAAATCATCCAAAATAATCACCACAATCTTTTAGGAATTTAGGTAAAAATGTTAGATTTCATTCTGCATTTCCACATGAAGACTGTAAAAATGGCATCTTGGCAAGTGAAGTGATCTTGCACCTAGATCATACGTCTACAATCTCTCATTTTTTCAATTGTTGTAAGCTTATTATAAACATACTTCAACTTATTTCTAGGTGGTTTTACTCATGTTAATTGCCAGATTATCTTGATATACTGGTAGATCATTTTGCTTAAAGCTTATTTATTAAAACAAGGAAAATGACCACAGTCACATCATTTGACTTACTGAGTCACGTAAAACCACCCAGAAACATGTTAAATAATCTTAGGATCAGCTCAATCAGTCAAATGAGAGATATCAGACGTATCAACTAGATTTATGATCATTGCCCTTGCCAAGATGTCACTTTTTGCAGAGTGCGTGTGGTAAATGCACGCATGAATGCCTGTAAACACAGCAGCGCAATAGCAGAAGCATCCACAGAGAGGAATAATAAAAAATAACTCAAACTTCCCTCGCTGTGTACATCTGTCAGTGTCAGTGGGATGACAGAATGATTCATCAGGGAAAAGCAGAAGTGTCAGCGGGGGCTGTGGTGGGGTGGGGGGGTTAAAAAGGAACTTCAGCCATAACTTTTTACCACATGACCACAGTTAACTCGGCCGGTAGGAAAAATGTCCAGTAGACTAAAGGCCACACTGAAGTAGAAAATATACAAACAAGCAAAAGTTAAAGTCATGCATTAACCCCACCACTGGAATAAAAGTCAAAGGATCTGGTTTTATGTATTAAAAATGAAAAACAGTAAATCCTTTAGGACTAAGAGAAAGCCAATACATTAAAGCACATTTCTCAAATAGGGCTGTTCTCATCATATTTATATCTAATATTTTTCACTCAAGCTTTTCTGGATGTTACTGTGTAAGTACAGTAGTGAAGCATTTCTACTCTGTAGAACGAGGAGTGAAAGCCTTTAGCCTGTTTGGCCTTTGCTAACAGACCCTGCTGATCTCCAGCCTCCACAGCAGGGCCTTTATGAAGGACATTTGCAAGTGAAATAAGTTCAGCATCAGCTTTGCTCCCAGTAGGAGTGAACATGATGTTTGGATTCAAACTTGAGCTCATCCTGAGCTACAGTGGATCCTGCAGTAACACACTAGTACTACTGCTCATTTTGAGATTGCTGTAAAAATACACTGATCTCTAGAAACTTGTACTTGGTCGAAGTACACATCCTATTAAATTTCCTTGTTTAGAGGCATTTTTTAACATTATTCCAGCTCTTCACTCTTGTAGCTGTGAACTAATTATGCAAAAGGCCAGTCCACTGCACAGTTTACTGCTCCTCTATTCTCATAAAAGCCTGTATAAACAGCCAGCGAAGAGAATCAGCTGCATATCTTATTTAACATAAATTGCAATTATAGGTTAAGATTAAGGTTTAGATTAAGATTAAGTGACCCGTATTACTGTAAATCTATCAGAATAGTTAAATGACTAAGACTAAACGGTGGAACTAACAGCCTCTTCAGCGGACACACACTGAATTCCACACACAGTGACAGTACACACTGCGCTTCAAAAGTTTGGGGTCACCTTGTGTCAAGGGGCCAGCTGTGATCTCATAAAGGCCTTGGGTTCACTACATGACTTTTAAAGTGCTAACAGATCATGAAAAGGCATCTCACACTGTCTGACTGGTTTCTGGAGATTTTGTAGGGTGTCTGAAACATTGGGGATCACACGCAACTTTGACGCTGTAGCTCAACCGAAGTGAACTCACTGATCCAACACAAACGCATGTATTCTCTCGTTACTAGGAGACAAACAAACATGCAGCAGCTGCTGCTCTTTTTTTTCTGCCGTGTGCAGTGACACAGCAAAGAAGCAGTAGGTAAACATGGTGAAGTGAGGATAAAGGATGTAAAGGTGTGATCAGTGTGATGTCTTAAAGTTTCAAAAGTTTTAAAACACTGAGCTCGTGCCTTAACCCTCTGTGGTCTGAGGTCATTTTCTTGATTTGTTCGTATCTTCTTAAATTTTGTTGTAAAGGCTCTTCATATAACATGATACTCATATGTTTCATATCAAAATGCAGCAACTTCAGCAGCTGTAAACTCTCTGCATGCCATTTCATGTGTCTCCGATATGGACTGAATGAAGAATGAAGGGTTTCCAGCATGATGGGTCCATGCTTAGTGATTTCCTGAGTGTCCATTGGTCAGCTAGTATGCTACTCAGCAGCAGTTGAGGTTGATAAGCTGGTTACCAGCAAAATTAGCATATGTTATGTTTTGACGTTGGTATGCTGGTCAACCAGTATGACCGTGCTGGGGTGACCAGCCAAACCAGTGCCAGATCAGCATAAACCAGCAGAGACCAGCTTAGTCCAGCTTGAATTGCTTGCTAGTCTAAGCTGTTTTTTTCAGCAGGCTTTTAATGTCCAGAGTGCAATCAATAACGCAAGCAGATCAAGCTAGCTAGCGAAATGCTATCGTCAGCTAACAGAACCGTTTTATTCCATTAAATCTATTCATTTTTATTCAATGTATTTCGTTCCCCACACTTGAGGTTCACTGGGGTGTTTTGGGGGCTTTTCAGCCGTGCTAACTTACGCTACCTCTATGCGCTAACATCAGGCTCGTTGCACAACAGCGCCCCCTACTGTAAGCACTGCCTTCATGTTGTTCAATTGTTTGAGAAATTTCTCTGTTTGTTCTCACTCTAATAAATCTACCCTCCCACTTACTTAAAAATGATGGCTCTTCAAGGGTTCTTTAGTAAAGAAACCCTTGTTCAATCAATAGGGATTCTTCTATTGTTATGAGGTCAAGCTTGTAATAATGAACAGAACCATATAAAACCATATTCTACACATTCTCCATCAATCTGAAGAACTATTTTGAGATGTAAAGAACACTTTCTTCATTCAAATGTTTCTTTGAGTGTTCATGGTTCTACATAGAACCATCTTCTTTACTAAAGAACACTTGAAGAACCATCATTTTTAAGTGTGTACATTCCCTGCTGAGAAACCCATAGAAATGACTGTGTTTCTGTTGGGTGCTGAGAGTTTTGTAATGAGTTTTGGCCTTCATAATGGGTTGATATCACAGTGTAAGTGATCCTATAGGTTTAACAGGTGACCAGTGGCCGATTCTAAATGCACTGGATGGCTTTCTAAAGGGATCTAAAGCTGTTCTACAGGAAGCTAGTGGTCTTCATTGGATCCCAAGCACAGCATTTAGCCAATTCTCATCAGAAAGCAAAACCTTTAGATGTTAATTGTAATAGTTTCCAGTGGTTCCTTTTCAGCAGGGTTTAGCCTAAAGCACTAGCTGAGTTTTTCAGGACGTATTTAATTCAGATGATCATGTCTTCTTTGTCGGTGTGCACTGACTAGCATTAGCACAGAGCTGCTTTACAATCAGCTGAAACATGCAGATGTTTTATTTATTTATTTATTTATTCATTTAATTGAACAGTAACAGAAGTAAATGTTCATAGTTCAAGAGAAGTGAGGCGTCCCTCAGTGTGTATGTGTGTGTGTGTGTGTGAGGATGTGGCAGCGTGTTTCTCCGAAATCGACCCACAGAACACTTCTGGGCCTCGCGTGAGGTGTGAAAAAAATGCAAAAACCAACACACACACACACACACACACACACACACACACACACACACACACACACACACACACATTCTTGTCTGTTCTAAGGTTACCCTCAGGCCCATTGGTTCAGCTGAGCAGTGAAATCAGTTACATATTTGACTTCTCCAGCAATTTTATCAACCCATGTTACACCTACCAACGTCACCTGCTTCTGCTTTGAAACCTTCTTTGGAATCTCTACAGTACAGCACTGTTCAAAAGTCAATGCCCCTCTTAACTAATCTAATTTCCATTCATAGCATCCATTAAGAGCGATTTATTCACTTTGCAGGAGATATTTCTGAAGAGATTAGATGCAAGATAATCCACTTCCATGGGCAAGAAGAAAGTGAATAAAAACTGGAGTTCAAAAATTGATTAAAGGCTACAGAGAAAATGAGGCTCCTAACAACCACCCGGAAGACATGATAGATACCTAAACTGCCCCTATCAGACAAACAGCACTTAAAGCTTTTATCCTTGAGAGACAGGAGAAAATCAAACTGCTTCAGATCTGAAAACATCCATGTTTCTGTCCATCCTTCCACTGTGAGAAGACAGCCCAACACTATGGGTCTAAAAGGTTGTGTAGCTGTCAAGAAGCCTGACTGAGAAGATGAAATGGATAAATAAAACATCTGCACTACAACACAGAACCTGGACATCTGAGATGTGGAGGAGGGTTTAATGGAGAGTCTCAGTTTTAGATCTTCTGAATTAGCATAAGGCAGCAAGTAGCCTGGCTGAGCCATGAGAGGCTTTGAACTTTGTCCTTATATAGGACCAAGAACAGTCAAAAACTCTTTGCATGGTGAAATCGTTCTTCATATTGATGGAGAATGTGTTGGTTCTGCGTGGCACTAAAAAGTGTTCCGCTATTGTGACAATATCAAGCTTGTAACACAACAGCAGATCACTTTTTGGTGCTATATAGAACCATCCACACATATCGTCACAACTGAAGAACTCTCTCTTGGTGCCATAGAGAAACATTTTCAAAAATAACACATTCTTCATCAATCTGAAGAACCATTTCACCATGCAGTTAACCCTTAAATTATGCAAAGGGTTCTTTGACTGTTCTTGGTTCTACACAGAACCACTTTCTTTACTAAAGAAGCCTTGAAGAATCATCTTTTGTAAGTGTGATGAGCCCGTCAGTCCAGCATCGTGGAGAATCAGAGTGAGGCTGGGGATGTTGGTGATTTGGTTTTGTTTTGAAAGCATGTAGAATGCTGATAAGCCCCACTCTGCAGAACATCTGAGAGGGAAGTAGTTCATTCTACAGTGAGATAATGAGCCAAAACACAGCACAGTGCTCAGAAGATCAAGACTTATAATCAAACAAAGAAGCTACTGGAGTTCTCAGAGCAATGGACTGACCACCCCAGAGTCCAGGCTTCAACATGGCTAATTGTGAAATGGGTTTACTTGGAATTGTGAGAAGCAGAAAATGCAAAACCAACTTCTTAGACTGAACTTACACTGAAAAACCTCATATTATATTTAGGAAAATATAACACACACACACACATTTACTTATATATATATGTATAAATAAATATATATATATTTGTACCATGATATATGATGATGTCATGATATATCAAAAATATAATGCTGGAGTACAGCAGTTTTATATATATATTTTTACACATACATTCACACTTTCATAATCCAACGCTAAACACACACCAACTTCTGCATTTAATTGGACTTTACATTCCATATCACAACATTCTGCTCAACTTTCAGTACATATTCAACACAATACGATGCAAAACGATAAAGCAGTGTGATGAACTGATGTGCTCTGTATCGTAAATGTTACACAGGAAAATTCTAAAACATGCCTGAACATAACCTATTTTATTTGTGTAAGTACACGTATGTAATGTGCCCTGGTATGTAAACTATATTTGCTATACTGTCTGAAGCATGTCCATCAGTGAAATTGATCTCAAAACCACACACACACACACACACACACACACACACACACACACACACACTCTTACCTGCTACTCTAACACACTCTCCCCATGTCCCTGAGATCCTGAAGATGAACCAGTCGTCTCTCACTGCATGTCCAGATTCATGTCCAGTGTTCGGTCCGGACTGTTTCCATTATTGTGTCACTAAAAAGGTTTCAGAGACTTGTAGTGGCTTTAAGAGTAAAACACACACGCACTGAGTGCTGTGTGAAGAAGGAAGTGAGTTTAGGGAAGGTGCACACACGTACACACACGCACACACATACATAGGGGAGGAGCATCCACACACACAAACACACACACACACACATGCTCTTGAGCGGAAGCTGTTCTCTCTGTTTGTGTTATTTTTATGAATTACAGTGTGCAGAGCTGCTGAGCACAGCAGGACAAGTTCACAGTGACCCGTAGAGCCGGCTGGGCAGTTACTTATAAACATATAAAGTTACAAAAACATATTGCTGTTGTCGGAAGAAAACCTTGTATCTCCAGAATGGTAACAAAAATGGAGATACGAGGTTTTCTTCTGACAGCAGCGATACATAAGTTATATATAATTTTACACAGTTATACATCCATCCAACCATCCATTTTCTAAGCCGCTTCTCCATCAGGGTCGCGGGGGGTTGCTGGAGCCTATCCCAGCAGTCTTCGGGCGATGGCAGGATACACCCTAGACAGGTACAGCTATACATGTATGAATGTATTTACATACGTTTATTTAAAGGATAATTCATTTTTACATGACTCTCTATATCCCTTAATCTGTTTCTTCAAAGCTGATAATATCTAAAATAGCTCTATTCTGATTGGCTGCCCCTTATTAAAAAAGCAGGCTGAAACACTACTTATGACTTCAGTGTGAGTGGGCGGGGCTAACTTTCTGTAGGCTGAATACATATAAATGTGTCAGTTTTTGTGACATCACAATAACAAATTCAAAACAGGCCGTTTTGCAGCGTAGTTTCCTTAGTCGCAGTGTTTTATAAAGGTTCAGTGTTACAGTCATTTGATTGCAATACAGTTGCAAAATGATTGTACAGTTGGCTTTACTCTGTCAAACTTTCATGCAACTTTAGTTGACATGAAACGAAATTGCACTTGAGTTGCATAATGTAAAGAGTCCAGCAACTCGTTTGAAACTCAGCCGCAACAGTTGCATCAATTTCATGAAACATGCTTTTTGAAAAAGCCAACCAAAGCATCATGTGATAGTGTCCTAAAATAAAGTTATAAAAACGATGTTTTTTGCTGGATTAGTGGACGAGAGAACAAACCGGAAGCTGGTTTAGTGGACGGCTGATAAGGAGACCCTTCTGATGAACTTTCTGAAAGACTGACAGATGTTCATTTTAAATCAGGCCACCGTTTTAATTCAGCTGTGTGCTAGCTTTGTTGCATTTGACATGCTTGCTGCAAACTCCTAGGATCTTTCACAGCTCAGTTGGTGGAAGGTTTTTTCCTATAGAGCTTTTAAACCACTAGACTCCAGAGAACATTAGCAATGCAAGCCCGGCAGATGTTTTAAAACCCAGATTATTTGTGTAGACCAGCGTGTGCCTGCCTGGAAGTGCTGTAGATTATTGTTTCCTGTTTGTAATTGTGCATTTCGCTGTTGTCGGAGCAAAACCTCATACCTCTCCAATGATAACTTTACAGGAGAAGGAAAAACCTGCTTTACTTTTAATCTGAGTCAATGGAACCAGACTTTTTTCTGGTGTCATTTTTGGCCATTTCTTTTTGTCCACTCAGCATGAAAGTTACACACAGTGGCCAACAGGCCAACACTGTAAACAGCTGTACAGGTCTGAAGCTTGTGCAAGCATGAAATGGTAAAACAGCACCCCCCTGTGTGAAGGAGCTGAACTGTATGGGACACACAGTTCCAGTCTGAGCTTTTACTGAGAGGAGAAAAGGAGATGGACTGTGTGTGTGGTTGCGGGGGTGGCTGCTGGGGGGAGTTGAAGGGGGTGTCTGGGTTACTCTCACTCTGGCTGCACTAAACTAAAGACAACACTTTCCCTTCACTTCCTCATACAAGCCCCAATTTGCATGCTTTACTTACCGTAAGTGCCCCCCCTGCTCCCTCCCCCCTGCACTCACATGCACATTTATGCTTCTCTTTTGATTCGGGATGAATCATTACAGTTTTCTCCTTCACTGCTCGAACACTTTACTTCATTCAGAGCGAGTTTCATTGTTGATAATGTCGACACCAACACGTTTTCGATGTGCCTGCGGTGAGTTATGATGACAGAAAATGGACAGACAGACTAGCTACCCCTTAACAGAGTTAACCCTTAACGTTCTAGGCTTATTACATACTAAGGCTTGCTATTCAGTAACTACAGGGACTTCAGTGCAAACTATCTGAGCTATTCTTAGGTTATAGAAGTAAACGCCCTGTAAAGGAGATAAAGAAGGCTGTTCACTGTCACCATTACAGTTACATCTTCAACACGTTGTTGGTAGTATGAGGGAAGACTAATTGAGGGAGGGGGCAGGACTCAGAGAACTTGAGAACTGCCTGTAGCTAGAAGACCAGACCCCCCGTCATAGCTGTAGTAGGACTGATGTACGACTGAGGAACAGGGGGGAGATGGGTTGGCGGTGGGGATTGCAAACACTTTGTCACAGGAACGGATGTGAATTTATAGGGCGTTAGATTGGAAGAAAGGGGGGGGGGGGGGGGGGGGGGGGGGTTCAGCCTCCTTTGCTCCTCACCCCAAAGTAGGCAATAACCTCTGATATGCGGATGATATAACACTCGTACCATAAAATCTGGAAGAGCTGAAGTCTCTTATAAGGTAGGATAAAGAACAGAGTGGAGAGATGGGCCCAATATGAAGAACAATAAGCTTCTGATTACAGAAAAGATGACTAACCTTTCCACTGGTAGAGAAGACACTGTAGGGTATGTTTAAATTTTAAGATATTTCTTAAAGCTGCATTGAAACTGTGTTAGTTGGTGCAAATAGTAGCTCGTAAAGTTGAACGCAGTGGCAGTTTCTGTTCAAAACTGGCTATGATTAGCTTACGTTTAGCTAGTGCAACCGGCTCCTGGAGCACTTAAAGACCACAAAAAGGCCCATTAGAGGACCTCAGGGCATGAATAAGAGGTCAGAGGAGGAGGAGGTCAGCTACAGAAGGGGGTTCTATTCAATTCAGGACCTTGAACGTCAAGAGAAGGATCTTAAACTGGATCATCAGTGTAGCTGACAGAGAACCAGGCTGATGTGAGCACATTTTTTTAAGAGAACATTAAGTGAGCAGTAGAGTATTGAATGTATTGAAGGTGGTGCAAAAAAACAGAGTTACAATAATTTGGGCATGATGTTATGAAGGTGTCAATCAAAGTTTCAGCATCTTTCATGCTCAATATAGGGCGGAGGCAGGAAATGTTGTGGAGGTGCGAAAAACACTGAACAAGCGAGAGAGGATGGAATCAAAAAGAACACACAAACAAACAATGAAGGCACTTTAACAGAAACCCCATATACCACACACACACACACACACACACACACACACACACACACACATATATATATATATATATATGTATATATATATATATATATATACATATGTGTGTGTGTGTGTGTGTGCATTTATACATATATGTATATTATACATATATATGTGCATTGGTTATCAAGCTAAATGAGAACTCCTTGGTGAAATACCCTGTTTTAAGCTATGCAGCCTTCATTAGTGTTGTAAATGATATAACACTGTCAGATGAAAAGGTCGTGTGCAGGTACATTTTTGTTCCTCAAGGTACAAACATGTTCCCTTAATGGCACAGCAGTGTTTTTAAGGTCCAACTGTGAGTTTTTCTGATGGGAAAGTACATAACGTATCTTTTCATAACCTGTTTTAAAGCAGAACAATCAAATAAAAAGCCTGGAGATGAGACGGGGTGTAGGGAGTCAGTACAACTTAGAAAATAGCATTTCAATGGATTTGGGTACAATTATGTTTCCTAACCAACGGTACTGAAGACTCATCCTTGAGAGAACCACCCCAGTGACAGTTTAGTACCTTTTTTTGCGTCATACACTGAAATATATTCTTTCTCCTGGAAGTAAAATGAGCTCATTTAAAAAAAAAAAACAAGTCCGACCCACAACATCATCTCATTGGGTGAGGCGCACAGGATGTGTGAGTCTCAAACACCTGTTTTTAAAAACTTTTTGGGACAGGCCCAGTGTGTGACCTTGCCTGTCCTCACTCATTCTGCATGCAGAAAACCTCAACACTGCCATCTAGTGGAGCTATTTGCATCAGACACAGAAACTATATACCTCAGGCATATATGCATTACTTGTGACTAGCATTAAAATGAAATTAAATTATACTTGTATTTAAATGAACAATTAAATTAGCTTAATGCATGTTTCCTGTTCTGTTAGTGGGCATGACTCCAGGCTTAGCTGTTAAACCTGAACACATTAGTTGGGACAGAGGGATGTTTACCACTGTGTTACATCGCCTTTCCTATTAATCTCACTTTTTAATCATTTGGGAACAAAGGACACTGACTGCTGCAGATTTACATGTAGTGGTCATCATTGTCTGATTCTCCTCTTCATGATGTGCCAGATATTTTCAACAGGAGACAGATGTGGACTACAGACGGGCCGGTCAAACACACACACACTTTGTGTCTACGAAGCCACGCTTCAGCAGCACATAGAGAATGAGTCCTGGCATTGTCTTTCTGAAATAACTATAGACGTCATCTTGACAGCAGCATTTGTCTCTCTAAAATCCCAATATGACTAAACATTAATGGCACCTTCACACGTGTGCAGATCACCCATGATGTGGACACTGATGCTTTGGTGCGGAGAACTCGACTTCTGTCCGAAAAACAAGCTGAAACATGGAATCATCTGACCACAGCACGCATTTCCAGAGTCTTTCAGGCCATCTGAGATGAGCTTTGGCCCAGAGAACTCGGCGGTGTTTCTGTATATAATTGGTGTATGGCTTCCTGCTTGCATGATAGTTTCACCTTGCATTTCTTGATGCAGCACCAGACTGTGTTAAGTGAAGATGGTTTTCCAGTGTACTCCTACGTATTTTCCTTGCACTTTTGTCAGTTCAATAATGGTCCAAGAGAATTAACAAATCACAAATTCTTGTTTTTATTGAATTTTAGAAAATGTCCCAACTTCTCCAGAAAAGCTCCAGGGAAGCTTTTTGTGCACAAGACTTTTTATTACATTGTAGAACTCCAAAAACACTGATCTTAGCTAGATTAACCTCAGTAACTATAAAAAATAAACAGATATAGTGAGTAGAGCTGTTCTACTAGCAGGAGGCAGTAACTTAGCACGCTGCAGCTTTAAACACCACAGCACGGGTTTGATTTTCGGCCCACTGAAGTTTCAATGAGTTCACGAGTTTTGGAGACAGAGATAAATACAGGGTGATTCAAAAAGATTAATCCGACTTCAAAGCACCGTATTTTTACAACCGTGACACACTTAGTAACCAATCACACACCTATTGAAAGAGGGGGTCATAGAGCTTCTGACTGTCACCAGAAGATGGCTCCCTTCGGTCTGCGAGGAGATGCGACCCCTGAGCAGAAGGCATGTTGCATTCTCCAGTTCAATAAGAGTGAATCCAACACAACTGTGCAATGTGATTTTCGTTGGCAGCGAACCTCCAACAGCTCAGAGTGTTCGTCGCTGATTCCACAACACTGGATGAGCTCTGAAAACGCTGTGAGCGCAGTGACTCCCGACATGCTCAATCGGGTATAGGATGAATTTGACTGCATTGTTCTGTAATGATCTACAAGCGCAATAAATCATTTTGAAATTGGATGAATCTTTTTTAATCACCCTGTATTTTCAGCCACAGAAAGAACTTAATACTAAGACGTATTAAACAAGGAAAGAAATGTGCCAGCATAGTCAACTCCCCTGAGCTCTTAAGGTTTTTATAAAGCTCTTATTGTTTTTAAATTTATGTTTTTCAATTAACATGTAATGGATGGTGATTTGAAATAGTGCTAGTTGAGTTTCAGATTATTTTTGTTTCTGCTGCTCAGTCGGTTTGAATAAAGATGACTGCATTTGTCGGTTTTAGTAGGATCCCAAGCAAAACAGTGATGCCAAAAATATTAGTTTCCCCTCCCAAAAAAACAGTGATACCAATAATAAAACATTTTATTATTCAACATAGATTATATTTATGAGTTATAGTTTTGAAACTTTTTCTGGCTCCTTCAGACTTTCTTGCTCTCTCACTGTACAGACTGTCCTGCACTGACTGTACTTACACCGAGGCATAGCAATGTGTTTGGCGTGCAGGGGGAGCTGCAGCTGGAGCTCAATGTCAAATGCATTGCTATGCATCAGTGTACAGTGCACAGTGCTAATGTCAGTTCCGCTATAGGCAGCGTCCAAACCGCTTTAACTCCACACACATTGTGTCAGTGCTGTTTCTCTGTACAGCCGGGGGGAGTGTTCGGCCATTCTATAGCATTTCGATGTTGCTCATTGGTGGAACCAAAATTAGGACTTGGAGGGTTTTGGTGCCATGTGAGGAAAAAACAAGGGTGTTGAAGTAAAGACAGCATTTTCACTGCTCACCATTACTGCTCATCACCACTCATTAACGCTCTTCACCATCGCTGTTCATCAGCAAAGCTTCATCATCACTTCATCATCACTGCTCATCACCACTGTTCACCTCTCTTCACCATCAATGTTCACCAAAGCTTCACCACTGCTCATTATCACTTCATCATCACTGCTCATCACCACTGTTCACCTCTCTTCACCATCAATGTTCATCAAAGCTTCACCACTGCTCATTATCACTTCATCATCAGTGCTCATCACCACTGTTCACCTCTCTTCACCATCAATGTTCATCAAAGCTTCACCACTGCTCATCATCACTGTTCATCACCGCTCATTAACGCTCTTCACCATCACTGTTCATCAGCAAAGCTTCATCACTGCTCATCATCACTTCATCATCAGTGCTCATCACCACTGTTAACCTCTCTTCACCATCAATGTTCATCAAAGCTTCACCACTGCTCATTATCACTTCATCATCACTGCTCATCACCACTGTTCACCTCTCTTCACCATCAATGTTCATCAAAGCTTCATCACTGCTCATTATCACTTCATCATCACTGCTCATCACCACTGTTCACCTCTCTTCACCATCAATGTTCATCAAAGCTTCACCACTGCTCATCATCACTGTTCACCACCGCTCATTAACGCTCTTCACCATCACTGTTCATCATCAAAGCTTCACCACTGCTCATTATCACTTCATCATCAGTGCTCATCACCACTGTTAACCTCTCTTCACCATCAATGTTCATCAAAGCTTCATCACTGCTCATCATCACTTCATCATCACTGCTCATCACCACTGTTAACCTCTCTTCACCATCAATGTTCATCAAAGCTTCATCACTGCTCATTATCACTTCATCATCACTGCTCATCATCACTGTTCACCTCTCTTCACCATCACTGTTTCATCATTGTTGATCACAGCATTACCACTGTTCAACATGACAGTTCATCACAGCTGACTGCAGCATTATTCCTATTCATCATCACAGTTCATTACCACTGTCGATCACATTATCCTCACTATTCATCATCACAGTTCATTACCACCGTTAAGCACAGCATTATCACCTGTCATCACCTCAGCATCATCACTGTTTATCATTACGGTTCATCATCCATTTTTTAAAGCTAGAACAAACAGTAAATCAGGGTATGAGGGCCAGTGAATAATCTAAGTTAATTTTTGGACATTGTGCTAACGTTCTAGACATGTGGCATCTGCTTTGGAGAAATCACCCCTATTTCACTTAGTGGAAAGTGGACCCTGTTTGTCCAGCACCAGGTGATTTTGCCCATACATGGTGATTTTCAGTTATTCTGCTGATATTTTGCATTAGCACTTACAGTAAACTTACTGTCTGTCTGAACTTGAATACAGATCAGGTCAGTGAGGACAGTGATGATGGTAAACATTCCACTTTAAATCAGCAGTGCTGGGTTTACAAACTTACAGAAATCAGAAATTCACACACGGGGAGAATGAGTGGGAGATCTCTCACAGTAACATTACAGGACTATACACAACACAGTAATGTGATATGAATAAAGCAATAATAAATAAAGCAAGCAGAATAACAGTACCAAACATGAAATCACACAATACTACATTAATCAAATCAATAATAATGTTCAAATTAGGATGAGTGATAAATGCTTTATCAATTCATTCCACTTATTATTGTTTTTACTTTGTTATGATAACATAGTACTAGCATTACTAATAATAAACCTAATGAAAATATGAATAACTATCATAGGATAAGACAATAATTATTTACTTATTGTAATCTTCTAATAAATTATAATAATAGTCATCACTATTATTATTGATGATATTATTACTAAATAACAACATTATAGTTGCTGTTTAGTGCAGGTCTTATTATTATTAATGCTGCAATTATTAACAATGATCATTATGAATATAAAAAAAAACATTATGAATGCTTTGACTGAGTATGATATAATAATAATAATAATAATAATAATAATTGTTACAAGTAAATGTTTCCATTAATATTATTATAAGTGTTAAGATTGAATATGATGTTATTTTTATTAGTATTAATTGTAGTAATTGTTGCAGTGCTTTTTGTGTTGTACTTATTTATTGCCAGTTTTCTGAATAATGCTGCGATTAATATTACTGTAAACGTTATTAACGCTATAATCGAAAAATACATATGATTATTTAAGTAGTACTAATTTTGTTCTTATTATAGTTATTTACTGTTTTCTTATTATTATGATTAATATTCTGATTAGTAGTTGAATATTATATTAGCGGTTGTGCTGATTTGTTGCTGTTGTATCAGCGGCTGTTTACTGCTAGTCTTCTGATTATTAATGTTTCATTATTATAACTGAACATTATTAACATTATTATCGTTACTATTAGCAGCAGCTGCAGTTTAATAAGTGACAGCGCTGAGTCTTCAGCAGCGATTCACAAAGTCACCACAAGGCGCCGCTGTTCACTCCTACAGAGAGAGAGAGAGAGAGAGAGAGAGAGAGAGATACAGAGAGAGAGAGAGAGAGAGAGAGAGAGAGAGAGAGAGATACAGAGAGAGAGAGAGAGAGAGAGATACAGAGAGAGAGAGAGATACAGAGAGAGAGAGAGAGAGAGAGAGAGAGATACAGAGAGAGAGAGATACAGAGAGAGAGAGAGAGAGAGAGAGAGAGAGACAGAGAGAGAGAGAGAGGAAAGATCCAGAAAGAGAGTGAGAGATAGAGGGACAGATAGGGATACAGAGAGAGAGAGAGAGAGAAGAAAGATACAGAAAGAGAGTGAGAGAGAGAGATACAGAGAGAGAGATACAGAGAGAGAGAGAGAGAGAGAGAGAGAGAGAGAGAGAGACAGAGAGAGAGAGAGAGGAAAGATACAGAAAGAGAGTGAGAGATAGAGGGGCAGATAGAGATACAGAGAGAGAGAGACAGAGAGAGAGGGAGAGAGAGAGAGGAAAGATACAGAAAGAGAGAGAGAGAGAGAGATAGAGGGAAAGATAGAGGTACAGAGAGAGAGAGAGAGGGACAGATAGAAGAGGTACAGAAAGAGAGAGAGAGAGAGAGAGAGAGAGAGAGAAAGAGAGAGCAAGAGAGAGAGAGGAAAGATACAGAAAGACAGAGGGAGAGAGAGAGGAAAGATACAGAAAGAGAGAGAGATAGAGGGAAAAGATAGAGATACAGAGAGAGAGAGAGGGACATATAGAAGAGGTACAGAAAGAGAGAGAGAGGGGGGTAGGAAGATACAGATAGATAGAGAGAGAGAGAGAAAGAGAGAGAGAAAGAGAGAGAGAGTGGAAAGACACAGATAGAGAGACAGAGAGAGAGAGAGAGAGAGAGAGAGAGAGAGAGAGAGAGAGAGAGGGGAAAGATACAGAGAGAGAGAGAGAGAGAGAGAGAGAGAGAGAGCGAGAGAGGGGAAAGATACAGAGAGAGAGATAGAGAGAGAGAGGGGAAAGATACAGAGAGAGAGAGAGAGAGAGAGAGAGAGAGAGGGGAAAGATACAGAGAGAGAGAGAGAGAGAGAGAGAGAGAGAGAGAGAGAGAGAGAGAGAGAGAGAGGGGAAAGATACAGAGAGAGAGATAGAGAGAGAGAGGGGAAAGATACAGAGAGAGAGAGAGAGAGAGAGAGAGAGAGAGAGAGAGAGAGGGGAAAGATACAGAGAGAGAGAGAGAGAGAGAGAGAGAGGGGAAAGATACAGAGAGAGAGAGAGAGAGAGAGAGAGAGAGAGGGGAAAGATACAGAGAGAGAGAGAGAGAGAGAGAGAGAGATAGAAAGAAATCGCGTTTGAGCGCGTGTTGCCTTCTGTGCGCGCGCGTGTGCGTGTGTGGGGCTCGCGCTCCCTCCCGTCTCCCCAAACTTCCCTGCAGAAGCCCCCTCAGTCCCGCGCAGCTCTCCTTCAGGTCCGGTGCGCGCGAGGAGTCTCCAAAAAGCTTCTCTCTCTCTTACTCTCTCACTCCCTCCCTCACACACACACAAACAGAGACATACACACTCCACCCCGCGCGCGCGCTCTCTCTCACACACACACTCTCACACACACACTCACTCACTCGCCGATGAGGACCGCGTCGCTCGCGCTGCTGGCCCTGGCCGGGCTGTGGTTGGCCGTGGCTCGCGCTGGTGCGCAGGGCTCGAGCCCCGACCCGTGCTACGACGAGCACGGAGCCGCGCGCCGCTGCATCCCAGACTTCGTGAACGCGGCGTTCGGCAAGGAGGTGCGCGCCTCCAGCACGTGCGGCGCGCGGGGGCCCAACCGCTACTGCGCAAGGAGCGAGGAGAGCGCGCGCACCTGCCACACGTGCGACGCCTCGGACCCGCGGCGCGCGCACCCGGCCTCCTACCTGACCGACCTCAACAACCCGCACAACCTCACGTGCTGGCAGTCGGAGACGGGAGTGCAGCGCGCGCCCAACGTCTCGCTGACCCTCTCGCTGGGCAAGAAGTTCGAGGTGACCTACGTCAGCGTGCAGTTCTGCTCGCGGCGGCCGGACTCGATGGCCATCTCCAAGTCCATGGACTACGGCAAGACCTGGGTGCCCTTCCAGTTCTACTCCACGCAGTGCCGGAAGGTGTACGGCCGGCCCAGCCGCGCGCCCATCACCAAGCAGAACGAGCAGGAGGCGGTGTGCACGGACGCGCACGCGGACGCACGGCCGCTGTCCGGCGGCCTGGTGGCCTTCAGCACGCTGGACGGGCGGCCGTCGGCGCACGACTTCGACAGCTCGCCCGTGCTGCAGGACTGGGTGACGGCCACGGACATCCGAGTGACCTTCAGCCGCCTGCGCGCGCCGGGGGAGCCGGACGAGGGCGAGGGCGAGGACGAGGACGCGCAGCACTTCTACGCCGTGTCCGACCTGCAGGTGGGCGGGCGCTGCAAGTGTAACGGGCACGCGTCGCGGTGCGTCAGGGAGCGCGAGTCCGGGGGGCTCGTGTGCGACTGCAAGCACAACACGGCCGGAGCGGAGTGCGACCGCTGCAAGCCCTTCCACTACGACCGGCCGTGGCAGCGCGCGACCGCCAGAGAGGCGCACGAGTGCGTGGGTGAGTAGCCCAGAACTGCAGCACCTGGTTCATCCGATAGCGCGGCGTGATGGCCCACAGGGGACGCCCACCCACTTTTAAAAAATCCGGTGAAAACTCAGTGGTTGGTTGTTGAGACTGTCATTTTGGTGAAATGGGCTAAAAGTTTTCTTTGGCGACTGTTTTGGCTCTCATGTACCTCCACCTGAGCCACTTAACGGAATTTTGCAAATTCGATGGAGCTCCCCTTTTAATTTCTCCCTCAATCAGCGGGTTGAAAATTCAAATGTGTGAGGAGAAAATTGATCATAAGCTCACAATGTTCTGATAATCTCAGCTGTAGTGACTTCAAGGGGGCATCCACCCACATTTCAGAAATCACTGTAAAGATTTCGTGCTCAATTTGGTCGAATAAAAAGGTTTTATTGGGGGTCTGCTCTGCCTCACGCATACCCCTCCAGCATGACTGGAGAGAAAATGAGTTATTATAGTTATTACTCATAACCATTTCGTGTAGTGTCCCTCTGTGAGGGAGCTGTCGTGGCGGACGTCTGGTTCCCATCACCACCACTGTGAACAGTTCTAACTGAGCGGAGTGTTTCACGCTCTTTTCACATCTGAACCTTTTAACCACCTGGACGTTTCATGGAAAAATCAGCAGGAGTCCTCGCTTTACTTTCCCTCAATTAGCACTGAAAATTCAAACGTGTGAAGAGCAAACTGATAATGAGGGAACAGGGTTCTGATAATCACACTAGATTGACTCAAAGGGGTCCACCTTTTTTTTTTAATCTCTAAGAATTCAGTGAAATTGTTTGTTGGGGTGAAATGAAAGGAAGCCCCTTAGTTTTCTTTTGTGACTTCACCTCACTTCCGCCTTGACCGGGTAGTTTTAGCCTGAACAGAAGATTATTCATACATTTGAATTTCCCACAATTATCAGGTTGAAAACATAATAAACCACAGTAATCACAGCTAGAATGACCTAAAGGGGACGTCCACCTGGTTTTAAAATTCCTTTAAAAATGGTTCATTGTAGACAATATGTAATTTTCTTTGGGGAGTGGTTTACCTCACATGTACCCCTCATCCATGAACGAATGAAATAAATTCAGGGTGTTCATAACCATTTCACATAACAGCTCACAAAACCTGTGAGGGAGCTTTAGAGGTGGACGTCTGGTTCCTATCACCACCACTGTGAACAGTTCCGACTGGGTGAAGCATTTCCCACCACACCACTCTGTTTACATCTGAACTGTAACTGCATGAACACGCTGGAAATTTGCCTGAAGTTCTCCTTTAAATCTCCTCACAGTTAACAGGCAGATATGATATATCTCAATGTGAGAAGAGCAAACTGAGGAAGACCTGATTTCTGTTTATTAGCTCCTGTTTCTCCTTCCCCTGTTGTTTTCACATGCACAGCGTTTTCATGTGTCACGTCCATGAAAACAGATTCTTTAAATTGTGTGGAGCAGAAAAGCTCCAGAAGTTCTTCCAATCAAATATCCTTGACATTAACTTGCATTAATAGTTTCCCCCTTCAGTGAAAATGCTGCATGTGTGTTGTCTGGGCACCGCTATGCAGTGTACACCCTTAAAAAAGGTGGTTCTTCAAGGGTTCTTCAGTAGAGGAAATGATTCTGTTTTGAACCCTGAGTTCTATGGAGACTATTTCCTGCTTACCTGGTTCTCTGCATGGTGAAATGGTTCTTATAATGTTAAAAATGTCTTGTTTTTGTAAATGGTTCTAGATACTGCTAAAAAAGTATCACGTGTGATGTTAAGCTTGTAACAATAGCAGAACCCTTTTTAGAGCTGTATAGAACAATTTTCAAAAAGGCCATGCACAGCACATTCTCCGTCAGTCTAAAGAACCACTTTATTATGCAGAGAACCACTCAAAATCGTGGGCTCTAAATAGAACCACTGTCTGTACCAAAGAACCCTAAAGAACCATCTTTTTAAAGACGTGTGTGTGTAGTTATTGTAAGCGTGATGGTGTTTTTGTGCCGTTGTTACTCAGCACCTTTCTAAACTCTACCTTACTTTAAATGTGCGTCGTGTAAACCGAAGTGCTGTAAAACCAATAAACATATAAATGTTTATACAGCAAAAGTTTGAGCACCCCCGGTGCAGTGCTGCAGGTGTCGGGTAGGTTCTGTGTCTTGTGTTGAGTGTGTTTAGTGCACAAACTTTTGGTCTCGGGGGGCCAAAGTGTGATGTTTATGGTGGGCATATCCGTCAGATACTGATTTGAATGGTAACAGTATCAGCAGATATTTGCTTGAAGGGGAACTCCACCGGAGTGTGAAAATTCCCGCAGAATTAAGTTGTTAGGATGGAAACGGAGGCATTTAGAGTGGTTTGGTGTGAAACACAGTGGTGGTGATAGGAACCAGACGTCCACCTCTAACAGCTCCCTCACAGAAAGTTATTGCATGAAATGGTTACGAATTCACTGCCTGGTCACTGTTTTGTGATAATTGTGAGAAGATTTTGGCCTTAAAATTCATTCATGGTGGAGGGATAGATAATACGCAGGGCGCTGTGAGGCAGAATGCTCCCCAAAGAAAACATGACGACGCCTGGTTCCTATCACCATCACTGTAAAGAAATCTGAACCATGTCAAACCAAGCCACCCTGAATCCCTCTGTCTGCGCCTCACACTCATTTCTAGAGGAATTTTGGAAAATGGGTGGAATTCTCCTTTAAAGATGTAAAGCTGTAGATACGTTTCACAGGTGGCTGCTAGTTTAGCCTTGGCGGTGTGTCGTGTTCAGGTTTAAAGAGAGTCATTTAAAGTCTCAGAAATGAACACACGTTGCTGGTGGAGCTTCTGCTGGTTAATCAGTGAATAAACCTTTTTCATGCTTTTATGTAGATGTTATCACCATAAATGTGTCGTACTGCATGGTTGCGGGAGGATCACTGGCTTCCATCGTTAAACAGCCAACACGGTTCGACACATTATTATCTGTGTAAGATTATCATAACATTATAGTCAGAATCTGACTTCATAGGCCAAATATGTTCACACACACAAGGAATTTGTCTTCAGTTACCCAACAGCTGCTGATCGCCGATCGCACATTGCTTGCTGGTACTTAATAGTTCTTCAGATTGATGGAGAATTTTTGAAAATAGTTGTTTTTAGCACCAAAATGCATTCTAGTATTTACTATGTCAAACTTTGTAACAGTAGTAGAATCCTTTTTGGTGCTCTAGAACCATTACAAGACATTCTCCAACAATCTGAAGAACCCTTTCACCCTGCAAAGAATCCTTTAAGCATGCAGATGGTTCTGAGTGTTCAGGGTTCTTTCTTTACTAAAGAGCCCCGAAGAGCCGTCTTTTAAGGAGTGGGTTGTAAAATATGTTTTTCTCGCAATGTAAAGTTAATAGTAGTTTGTAGATATTTTACCATAATTAAATTCTGTAATATTATATGAACTGTAATATATAATATTACAGTATTTAATATTTAGTAAATCCATATACACAATTACAGTATTTATTAAATAATATTACAGTGTTTAATAAATGTCCATCACAAATAGAAACGCAGAATAATATAATAAATCATGTGAAGGAGCAGAACGATGAGCACAAGCACTAACACACGATTTCGTTACTACCAGGAAAAATAAGAAGGTCTAAAATAACTAATTTGAATGGCAACTAATCTTTCAAGGTGAACACATCCTCTACACAAAACGTCCATATATAGAACTTTAACGCAAATTTTAGAGCAAAGTTTGTTTATTTGGGGAAAGAATAAAACATAAAATAAAAAGTGTGCCATAGCTTTGGCACAGGCCACTATTATAGCGAGTCTCTGTAGAGAATAAATAAAAATACATGCAATTCCAAATTCATGAAAATGAAATAAGTATTTATTATGCTTTGAAATATTTCTCCAATAAAATAAAAAGGTCATATTCTTTGACTGTAAACTGGAATGTTTTTGGTTTGTTTTTTCATGGTTTAATTTAGCGTTAATTAAATCAGAGTCCTTTAACTTAATAATAATAATAATATTATTATTATTATTATTATTATTATTATTATTATTATTATCTGAAACATCTAAAATCAGCTTCATATTGTGAGATGTTGGACAGATTTAATTTCTCTAAGCTAGCTGTGCTAAGAGAGAGAGAGAGAGAGAGACACAGTGAGAGCAGCTCTCTCGTCCACTCACACCAGAACCACTTTGGCCGTCTCTGGAAAGCTGACCATTTCCTTGTGCTATGAGTGCAGCAGCTGCTTCTATTAAAGGGAAGTTCCATCACTTTCTCTGAGTTTTATATGGAATGTAGATGATGGGAAATTAATGGAAAATCTGAAATATGGCGTTTTCCTTGGGGACTATTTTTCCTCGCAGCGCCCTGCATATTATGCATCCCTCCACCAAAACTATCAACAGTGTCTCAGACATCAGGCGGCGAATTCATAACCAGTCCATGTAATAACTTTCTATGAGGGAGCTTTTAGAGGTGGACGTCTTTCTCTAGAACAGATCGTTTCACACCAACCCACTCTGAACGACTCTGTTTACATCTCAACCGTTTAATTATGCAGAAATTTTGAGAAATGCCCTTTTCTTGTAGCGTCACAGGATTACTACATTAAAGTCTGTTAAACAGCATAAGAGGGTTTGTTTATTATAAGCACTATATTCAATGCTGTAAATACTATATACAATAACATTTTACAGATTTAAACTCTGAAATATGTTTATTCCATATTTCAAGTGTTTTGGCAACAACAGCAAGTTATTAAATATAATATTCTATATCGCTGCTGTCGGAAGAAAAACGTGTATCTCCAAAATAGTAACTTTACAGGAGAAGGAAAAAACATACTTCACTTTCAATGTAAGTCAATGGAACCAGAAATTTTCCCATGTCATTTTAGGTAATTTCTTTTAGGCCATTCATCATAAAATTTACAAGCAATGTAAAGAGTAATAGACACTTTCAAATTATGTCAAAAAACTAAAAAATGCCAAAAATGGAGATACAAGGTTTTCTTCCGGCAGCAACAATAATCATCTATTTCTGTTTAGGCAGTCGTTTTAGAGTCTTCTGTAGATCTGTTCATCATTTGGACACATCTGAGCGCGTCTACCATCATTACATCCAGTCATTACTGTTCCATAGTGATTATTTGTAATGATCTGAAACCCGTAGGACTGAAAGGACTTTTATTTTGAAATTGTTGTGTCTGTTTTCCTGCTACTGTTCTGTGTTTTGCAGTGAAAATAATAGTAGATGGTATTAGATAATTATATTGCAGCATCCACTCTGAGTAAAAGGGTTCTAATTAGCCACTCTTGAAAAAGATGGTTCTTTAAGGGGTCTTTAGTAAAAACGGCGGTCCCATATAGAGCCATGAACCCTCAAAGAACCATTTGCATGCTTAACCGGTTCTCTGCATGGTGAAATTGTCCCGCAGACTGATGGAGAATGTGTTGATTCTGCATAGCACCAAAAAGGTTCTG